>NC_056731.1:116874207-116959207 GCF_019279795.1 Protopterus annectens | reverse complement strand
TGTGTGTGTGTGTGTGTGTGTGTGTGTGTGTGTGTGTGTGTGTGTGTGTGTGTGTGTGTGTGTGTGTGTGTGTGTGTGTCCATTCAGCAGGTCAGTGAGATAAGAGAGGTGTGTTTGTGTCTGTTCAGGAGGTGAGTGAGATGAGAGGGGTGTGCGTGTGTGTGTCCATTCATTAGGTAAGTGAGGTGAGAGAGGTGTGTGTGTGTGTTCAGTAGGTGAGTGAAATGAGAGAGGTATTTGAGTGTGTCCATTCAGTAGGTGAGAGAAATGAGGGAGGTATGAGAGAGTGTCCATTCAGTAGGCAAGTAAAACAAGAGAGGTATGTGAGTGAGTCTATTCAGTAGGTGAGCAAAATGAGGGAGCTATGTGAGTGTGTCCATTCAGTAGGCAAGTGAAATGAGAAAGGTATGTGTGTGTCCATTTAGTAGGTGAGTCAGATGACAAAGATATATGGTGTGTGTGTGTGTGTGTGTGTGTGTGTGCGTGTGTGTGCGTGTGTGTGTGTGTGTGTGTGTGTGTGTGTGTGTGTGTGTGTGTGTGTGTGTGTGTGTGTGTGTGTCCATTAAGTAGGTGGGTGAGATGAGAGAGGTATGTGTTGCTATGTGTGTGTGTGTGTGTGTGTGTGTGTGTGTGTGTGTGTGTGTGTGTGTGTGTGTGTGCGCATTCAGCAGATAACTGAAATGAGAAAGGTATGTGTATGTCTGTCCATTCAGAAAGTGAGTGAGATGAGACAGTTATGTGTGTCTGTTCAGTAGATGAGTGACATGAGGTAGGTGTACATCTGAAGTTAACTGCATTAACAACATTACTGATTTATAAACTTGAAGCATACTTGTAGAATGTCCTAATAACTGGAATGTACCATGCAAAGAGGGTGAAGGGAAGGAGTAATGCAAACACTACAGACAGTCCTTTCACAGATTAAGTATTGTGAGGACTCATCTGCTGCACTTTATGGCAAGCACACATTTTGCATCTTACTTTGAAAGGTACACTTCAGTGGATGGAATAATTGGTTTCCTTTACAAGGGTGACATCCCCTACCTCTCTCCCCCCAAAAAAAGAAAGAAAAAAGCATTCTGTATAAACCCAAAAAATGGATAAAGAATTCAGGGCCAAACTGCTTGGATAGGAACTCTTTTGGAAAATTCTAGCCTCACTGCTGGTTCCTTGAACAGACCCACAGCGTAAGACTTTGTGGTTGTGTGTGTCTGTGTGTGTGTGTGTGTGTGTGTGTGTGTGTGTGTGTGTGTGTGTGTGTGTGTGTGTGTGTGTGTGTGTGTGTGTCTGTCTGTCTGTCTGTGTAAAATGCTCTAGTACCTTGATTATAGGAGACAAAAGTGTCTGAATCTTCTACACCACCTATCAGACTGTAGCTCGGGTGTGCATTTTCAAGGAATTGTGAGTTTCAGAAGAGAAGTTTACTGTTGCTCATGCTAAATCTGTTTTCAATGTGCAACTGTTTTGTTTGGTAAATGGCTATCATCAGTGTCTGTGCTATTGAATTTGAAGGCAATGTTAGTAGCACAACAGGTAACATACTTCCCTTTGGTGCAGAAGGCTGGGGATTTGATACACATCATGTAGATGGATTGCTGATATTTTGGTGCACTTTGGTGGGGGGGGGGGTGAGGGTGCTCTACTCCAGAGGGTATCCTCCTTTGTATGAGATGCCTATGAACCTGTTGTCAGTTTGCCAGCCATTCCCTAATACAGTATTAAAGAGTTTACCATTTTTTTAATGTAGCATAAGCAATTTATTCTTCAAGGGCAGCAAGCATTGAATTTGTACATGAAAATTGAAATGTAAAGTTTTTTTCCAGCAGAAACCTCTTCAGTAGTTACAGATCTCTTTAAAGAGGAATTACTTACATGCTTTTTACTTCTGCAGAGATTGTGCATATTGATTCATCTTGGTGGATTTTAATGACAGAAATTAGCGTGACCTTTTATGGTTAAATTTTTCTGAAATGGGTAGTTTTGTCATTATAAGTTAATATGTGTTCCATTGCTTACTGGGAAAATGTAGAAAAATAAAAATGTAAAGCACACTCTTAGCAAGTAGTATGGTGTTATATAAGAAATGTAATTTAATACAACCAGAAAGGTGAATCAAAAAACACATACATATATACATGGTACTAAAAATGTGTACAAAGGGTCTATGGTTTGAAAAATACCTAAAGTTAAACTTAATTTGTAACAGTCTAGATGCATTTTCTTTTAATGTTAGTTTCAATGCCTAATCAATGAATGTTAGTTTGAAGGGCAGAGAAGTTTACTGTTCATGCTAAGTCTGTTTTCATTGTGAAAATGCATTGTTTTGTTTAACAAATGGCTATAGGTGTTTGAGCTATAAAATCTGAAATAAAAGTTTTAAATGAAATAGAAATATCTCTAATCATTGTTGAAGTAAAGAAAAAAATAGTATGCACACAGACAGGTTTGAACAGTCTTTATGGTAAATGGGGAGAATTCTGCCGGGGTGAGTTACTTGGGGGGCTGCTGTGTGTGTGTGTGTGTGTGGGGGGGGGGGGGCATTGCCATTTTTTTTTTTTTTTTTTTTAGTTCTAGTCAGGAAAAGCAGTTCTGCTCATCAGAAAATCCTGTACTGTCAAAGCAGTAAACAGTTTACCTTATTGTGTGACACAGTTTCATTATTTTATTTCTAAGTGTGTTATTAGTGAATCTTTTATATTATTAGAAATGTTTTATTGTACAATGTATTCTGCGTCATGCAGTTAGTTTTATTTGGTGCTTTAAAACGTTCATCCAGTCTGTTCTCCAGCATTAGAGCAACAGTATTTTGCTTGTACTTTATGGCATATAAACTATGCATATCTCTTGAATATTAATTATCTAGTATGTTTTAGTCTGTCATTGTTTGATAGAGCTGCTGCTAACATATTAAAGAGTTGCACACTATATTGTGTAAACTGTTGGGGTTAATACTATTTTACTTGGCTTCTAAGAGGCAAATTGGAATTTCTTTGCAGTCTACATACCCACAAAACAGACTGTACAGCTAAAACACCACCAGTTGAGTAATATGTGCTTGTTTAGTATTGTTTGTCCCTGTTACCAACAGGCTAAATAGCATCTTAAAGCAGGCCCAAAAAATAATTTTGAAAGGAAGTAGAGCAAGACTTAATCCTTGTGCCGTTTCTATATAAATTAGTGTTTATCATAGTTTATCACAACTGTTTGAAACTTCACATTATTTTCTTCTAGTTGCTGAATATACCATGTGAAAAGTGTTCTGCATTGCTTTAACTGAGTTTTTTTCCTTGAATTTATGAAGTTTTATAAACCATTTTAACTTCAAAATCTATTCCTTCTTAATGCAGATCTATAGAATTCCATTTACCTGAATTGTATTATGGCTGCATAGCTGAAAAATGACTTTCAACTTTCTTTTGCTTCATCCCTCTGTAACATGAGAGAATGAAGCTTAGAAAAAAGGATGGGTTAGAGAAACTGGTTAGTTAGAAAACGAGTGACTTAATTACTTGATCAACAACCCAAGTTGTATTTGCAAGTATGAGTTAAATGTTGTATGAGGATTTTAGAATATAAGGTTGCCCTCAATTTATTTTTTACTAATATTTCTCATTTAATGTATAGTGTCCGAAAATAACCAGACAATATTTTTAAAGATGTATATTGTCTAGTGTTATGAATTTACAATGAGAACAATGTATGGTCCATTCTATAATAAGAGAGTAAAGCTATGCCACATACTTGGGTATTATTGTGGGACAGCCCAAAACCTCAGAAAAAAATGTTAGATGGATTTATACGTAGTTAATTGTACGAAGACTGACAGCAAGTGAAAGTTAATGATTAATTTAATAATGTCAATGTTGTATGGGTGCGTCCTGAACTCTTTCACTCAAACATCTGTGCTGCAGTTTCATTCCCTTGATTTACTACATTGTTATCTGTCAAAAGACGGACTAGTTTACTGCTACACATAGATGTTGGCTTCATGTGAATGTGTATAGAAATACATTGGGTAACAGCAGAAGACACATTTTATTGCCCATTTGTTATTATTTTGTCATTGCCCATGCAACAGATGGGTCAGATGCACACTCTTAATTTCTTATGGTGTGCAGCATTTTTATTTAGAAATGTTCTGACATTATAACACATTTGGTGTAATTTTTTTGTAAATGCGAGAAAGTGAGCTTAAGTGTATAATCAGAGGATTTGTCCCATTTGTATATTGTAAGCATATTAAAAGTTGGTGATAACTGTATATGGAGGTAGACTGCCACACTTAATATAGACAAAGGAACAAGTATCGTGTTTATTAAAAGCAAAGGTCTATAAATTTGCTGTGTGATGGACAAGTGTTACCTATTTCCATTACTACAACTACATCAGAACGATGTGTAAGTGCTGTCAGATTATCTTAAGGTGATCTTTTCACAGCCCCCAACCTCAGTGTTCTACTTCCTTATATCTCACCTTCTATTTCCGTCATCGACTTTCAAGAGTGCACCCCCCCCTTCTGAAAATTCTTGGATCCAAACAAGTACTAAACAAAAACAAACTTAGAACCAAAAGGCATGTAAGAAACCAATAAAAACCAACGGAGCTGGCAACTTAATAAAACAATTTTACTTAGCGCTTTCGGTAAAAACAATGCTTCACCTTCTTCAGATAAAAAATAGAATCAATTAAGACTGTTTAAATAGTCTTCAACATAATAGCTAACAAGTTGGTAAATCATTCAATTAACCAGTTAGACTACTAAACGTTAAGAAGAAAGACACAGAACCTGTCACACGATGGTACCATCTTACCACTAAACAGCTTTTTAAATCTTTTTAGAGAAATAATTTTGTAAAAAAAAAAATATATATATATATATATATATATACATATATATATATATATATATATATATATATATATATATATATGTTATATATAATAATAGTTCTAAAAAGGTAACTTTAGACCACAGCTTCAAAAAACCTCCAGGTCACAAATATAAATGTGACCGATAAACAAACCTTGCATATTCAAACTAGATTGTTATAGTGTATGTACAAATAGAACTGTAAATAATGTAACTGTATATTTACATATATATGTATATGTACACACAAAAAATATATATATTTTTTATGTATGTCATAAAAGATATGTATATATATATATATATATATATATATATATATATATATATATAAACCAAAAAATTGTTTAAACATCCAAAAGTAAAAATCTAAACCTATTAACGTCTCAAAGATAGCCATTTAAGCACACATTTAATGGATATCTGTTCATTGAGACCAGGAAAAGCATAAGCTGTTGTCCTGATCTGCCAAATAAGTTTGTCAATTTCCAACAAAAGTTGCCAAGGATCACCTCTTAAATCAGGATGTCTACAATATAAAACTATGAATTTAAAAGAGTGATCTGGATGTTGTAATAAGTGTTTTGCCAAGGCGTTATTCATGTCGTTTCTAGAGATGGCGTACATGTGTTCATATACACGCTGTTTTCATTTTCTTTCAGTTTTGCCTATATAAAAGGCAATACACTGATCACATATCGTGGCATAAATAACGTCTTTCGATTCACAATTGAACCTACCTCTAATAAAATAAACTTTATCGTTAATCTCAACCTCTTTGTTAACTCTAATATTTTTACATTGTGCACATGTCCCGCACTTAGACATACCTTGAGGACCAAACCTTTGGGGGCCCCTCCTTTTTTCAAGTAGTGCTTTAAGGGTGAAGTTCCTTCTATAGGTAATCTTAGGCTGCAAACCTAATTTCTCACATAAATTTGGGTCTTCACTAACCACCCTCCAATTCTTATTCAATAGCTGCCTAATGTAAACATGATCCGTTGAAAAGGTACATAAAAAACTGGTCTGGTAACTGTTTTTGTTGTTAGCAACCATGTTAGGGTTGACTTCTTGCTCAGAATTAGTTGGTTTGTCATTCTGTAGTAGTCCTCCTAATAAAGGTTTAAAATACCCCTTGTGTCTCTTAGCCACTACTTCATCCCTGATTTTTACAATTAGATTGACGGGGTAACCTCTATTGACAAACATATTTTCTAAATTCTGGCATTCTTTTAGAAAGTCACAAAAGTCTGTGACCATTCTTGCTGCTCTCACCATTTGACCCTTTACCACAGCCTTCTTGTGATGAAAGGGATGACAACTGTCATAATGCAAGAAGGCATTAGAGTAAGTAGGTTTTCTAAAAATTTTACTCTTGTATTTAAGGTTCGAGCCGTCTTTATGTAAAAGAATGTCCAAGAAGTTAATACTGTTCTCGTCCACTTGGTATGTGAAATCTAAGAAGTTGGTCAACTTTGTAACATCTGCAATAAACAGAGGGACTCTTTCTTTTGAACCTTTCCACATAAGGAACATGATGTCCTGGTACCTAGTGTACCAGGACACATGTTGCTTAAACATTGGGTGTGGGAACAAAAAAATATTCTCCCAATTGCCATGATGACATTAGCAAAGCTCCCTCCACACGGGGAGCCCATAGCCACACCCGATGTTTGCAAAAACAAGTCCCCCTCAAATGCTAAAAAGTTGTAAGATAATACTAGTTCCAACAAAGTTTCAATAAGGTAAATTGTGTTGTCTGGAACTTTTCTAGTAAACAGGAAGTCTCTAATCCATTCTAGACCTAAATTGTGCGGTATTACAGTGTAAAGGTCTTTCACGTCTATAGTCACAAAACATGTGTCTGCTTGGTATTCTAAATTGTTTATGTTATGCAGAAAGGCCCACGAATCTCTACAGATTTGTGTTTCTTTTTCAATAAATAGTTTCAGTAGACCGTCAACATATTTTGCACAAGCATAAGTTATAGACCCACGTCCATCGACAATGGGTCTAAATGGTGGATTAGAAATTGACTTGTGTAATTTTGGAATTCCAAAGAAAGCTGGTACTTTTGGGGCCAATATAGATAAATATTGATGTAAATCGACATCAATATATGATACAAGAAAAAAATCCTCCAAAGTAGTCCTAACTTTCCTATAAGCTACGTTTAATTCATTAATTGAAACTTTCTTATAGGTTTCTGAGTCTAAATATTTTCTCATACGAACAACATAGGCATTGTGATTCATCAAAACCAGCCTCCCACCCTTGTCTGGTTTCATTACTCGTATATCACAGGTGTTAAGCAAGTGAATAAAGTCATATTCAATTGGAGTAGTGTTGTTTTTACTGTGTGTCGATCCGATATTGTCCTTGTTTAGTGCTCTAAGATCTATTTCACACATTTTTTCAAATAAGCACAAATCAGGGTGCAAAGGAGGGTAGAAAACACTGGAGACCCTATGGGAATTAGTCAACAATGGATAATTACCTAACAACACATTTAGATTTAACTTACGAACATATAATTTTAAATCTATAAGTGTTTAGTGAAATCCATTTTCCTACTAGGCACAAAGGTCAACCCTTTGGAAAAAAAGTTGACCCATTCCTGAGTAATATTCAACTCTGTAAAGTTAAATATACTAAAGTCTCCATCAGTACTTTTGCAGATAGAAAGACAAAGTCTATTATGGTGTTCAATTACTATCGCCTACTCTGCTTCCTCCTGTTCTGTTGCGGGGGTTGTTTTCTGTTCCCCTGACGGTTGTTCCTTTGACCTTTTGGGGTGTTCTGAAACCCCTGTTGGTTAGTAATAGCCTCCTCATCTTCACTAATATTGTCAGTACTAAACACTTCATTTTCATTGTTATTAATGTGAGTTGAATTATTGCCCTTGTGTGCATTAATGTTATTGAGCCGTTCACTATGCCTCAGATGTTGCGTGGGTTGATCATTGGTGATGTTTTGGGGATCACCCAATTTGTTCGCAAAATATGCTCCACCTGATTTGTTAGAACTGTCAGCAGGAGGAGAGTTAAAAACAGGGGGTCTTGGATATGCTTTCTTGTTAGCATAGTCAGTGACATCACGTACCACTTTTTTCTTTTTAATAGACAACAACTTTTGCATAGTAGCCTCAATGCTCGAAAATATGCGTGAATAATCATATTTAAATGATATAAAGTCAGCATGATTTAAAATCTGATGCTCAAGTACTTCCAGCTCAGTCTTAAAATCACGTATCTGCAAGCTGTAAAAGTTAATCAAAGCTGCCAAAAACTCGAAACCTTGTCGATCAAATAATGCAAGTAATTCACAGTGAAAATTAGAGTCTTCCACTAAACCCATTGGGAAACACCACTGTCGTAATCCCTTAGGTATAACATGTTTATCTATACATTCTTGTAGGTAAGCTACCTCTAATTGTAGCTTCCTACATTTTTACAGTTTATAATCAAAGTTGTTAACCATGGAAGACAAAGAACTCACCAAAGGTTCGTCGTCTTGGGTGGAATTCACGTAGTTTCCCGAACTGAAAATAATGATTATTACCCAAAAAGTTAGCCATAGAAGGAAAACGGCAGTCCGAACCAGCTCCTAGGTTGTTGCTCGTCGCCTTCTGATGAACTGGCAAAACTCCTGGGACTGAGGTAATCCCCGCTGGCCTTGTAGAATGCAAGGTCAGAGGGTGAGGCTGTGACACAACTGTAGGCTCCGCTTGTGTTGCGTTTTGCCTACCAGCATTTATGTCATTTGAAGATTGACTAGCTTCCTTCTCATTCTGTTCCACAGCAGAACCAAAATTGTGTAACAACAAATTGGTCGAAGTTTGTAATTAGTGCTGTGGAGATGGAAAAGCGAGTGAAGCGTTTACTCTCTGTGTAAGGGCATCCAGTCGCCCTACAAGCACCTGGATAAGAGCTGTTAGGTTCCCCATCTCGTCCTTCTTGTTAGGGGCTTCCAGGTCTTGCATAAAAAGAACTTGAGATGCCACTCAAGTTACGGTTTCTGATGCCATAAATAACGAACCAAACAAGTACTAAACAAAAACAAACTTAGAACCAAAAGTCGTGTAAGAAACCAATAAAAAACAACGGAGCCGGCAACTTAATAAAACAATTTTACTTAGCGCTTTCGGTAAAAACAATGCTTCACCTTCTTCAGATAAAAAATAGAATCAATTAAGACTGTTTAAATAGTCTTCAACATAATAGCTAACAAGTTGGTAAATCATTCAATTAACCAGTTAGACTACTAAACTTTAAGAAGAAAGACACAGAACCTGTCACACGATGGTACCATCTTACCACTCAACATCTTTTTAAATCTTTTTAGAGAAATAATTTTGAAAAAAAAAAAATATATATATATAATATATATATATATATATATATATTTATATATATATATATATATATATATATATATATATATATTTAATAGTAATAAAAAGGTAATTTTAAATCACAGCTTCAAAAAACCTCCAGGTCACAAATATAAATGTGACCGATAAACAAACCTTGCATATTCAAACTAGATTGTTATAGTGTATGTACAAATAGAACTGTAAATAATGTAACAGTATATTTACATATATATGTATATGTACACACAAAAAATATATATATTTTTTATGTATGTCATAAAAGATATGTATATATATCTATATATCTATCTATATATATATATATATATATATATATATATATATATATATATATATATAAACCAAAAAATTGTTTAAACATCCAAAAGTAAAAATCTAAACCTATTAACGTCTCAAAGATAGCCATTTAAGCACACATTTAATGGATATCTGTTCATTGAGACCAGGAAAAGCATAAGCTGTTGTCCTGATCTGCCAAATAAGTTTGTCAATTTCCAACAAAAGTTGCCAAGGACCACCTCTTAAATCAGGACGTCTACAATGTAAAACTATGAATTTAAAAGATTGATCTGGATGTTGTAATAAGTGTTTTGCCAAGGCGTTATTCTTGGATCCGCCACTGAAGCAGTTTCGTGGCAGAACATTCAAACTGATGTCTGTCATCACTTAGTGACTTCAGTCCTCTGTCCTCAGTTATTGCCACAATACCACAGCTTTCATTAAGAATGACCAACAGCATAAGGCAAGCCTCTGGACATTATGCAAAAATTAAAACCATTGACAGGAACACTACTTGGACCATGCACAGTACATGGGGGATGGGGTTGCCATAATAGTTAAAGTCTATACCTGACAGATACAAAGTACAGGGCTTGATTCTGTCCTCTACTTATTGGCTAGACATGTAATAGCCTGCAGACAGACAGACTAGCATTGATGTATAAAGCTATACCTTACATGATGTCCCAGACTACTAGAAACCAGCAGAAGAACACTAAAATCCATTTATACAATGACAATATTTATAAAAAATAACACAAATACATGACTGGGTGTAGGTAACATTGGTTTTACCCACAGTTGGCATGGTTTGATCACAAGGGCAATTCTGCAAGACTTGATAAACTGTTGCTGTGAGCTAAAGTGGAATATATGTGTTGTTAATATCTTTGAACTGCTTTTTGAAAACCTAGTCTAAAAATTCATATGAGAAGGCAGGGTAAAGAAGTTGTAATTTATGGGGTGAAGCCCATTTCTAGGGACAGTTAGTCTGAGGATATTGTTTGACTCTGAGTGAGAGTTGTAGTAGGTAGTTCTCTTGGTTAGACAGTTGATGAAAAGGGAAAGCTATTAAGATGTAATAGTTTGAATGTGAGAGTAACACGACTCCACAGCCACCAGGAACAAAAAACAAAAGCTGATGTGAAATGCGAAAATCTTTTATTCAAGTAGGTCCAAGAAGAAATAAACACAAGCGCTTTCACTCAGGATAATCCTGAGCTTTTTCAAGTGAGTACAAAAGCATTTGCTGAAGCCAAACCCTTTTATATAACCATAGGTAACACATTAATTGAAAACAGGTGTTGTCAATCAGTTGTTAGATTCCTTAAAGGGGCTTTGCATTAAATGAAACATGAGATAAAAGCTTGTATTATTGAAAGTATATATATGTTTGACAGCTGGATTATGCTTGTAAAATTACAAAACATTAAAAACACTGTTTCAAATTTCATAAAATCAAAGTTAAAATGTTTTAAAAAGCTACTATTGGAAACGTTGGAAATCCATGAGTTTTGATGAACCTGGAAGGTGAAATTCTGTTAGAAGTGTGAGGGAGCATATAGTGTTAGTTTGTAATAGGGATCTTGATTCTTTTTCATAGTTCACATCAAAAAAGACACTCTAGACCAAGTGTCAGGTTGTCATACCAAAGAAAAAGGAATGGGAGTTAAGGAGAGGAAAAATAGTGAATCTTGAGTCCCTAAGTCATGTGTTATAATAAAATGCGCACATACCAAGTGGTAGTGAAAGAAGGGCATAATATTAGGAAACATGGGACAACAGAACTAATTAGTTACAGTGGAATAACTATAATCGTGCCCTTCTAAGCTTTAAAACGGGTTTAATACTAATAGTCCCGTTCAATCCAGGTGGTCTCCCTGCATCTAACCTTAATTGCCATACTAGCTCCTTAACTCCCATGCCTTTTTCTTTGGTATGACAACCTGACACTTGGTCTAGGGTGTCCTTTTTGATGTGAACTATGAAAAAGAATCAAGATCCCTATTACAAACTAACACTATATGCTCCCTCACACTTCTAACAGAATTTCACCTTCCAGGTTCATCAAAACTCATGGATTTCCAACGTTTCCAATAGCAGCTTTTTAAAACATTTTAACTTTGATTTTATTAAATTTGAAACAGTGTTTTTAATGTTTTGTAATTTTACAAGTATAATCCAGCTGTCAAACATATATATACTTTCAATAATACAAGCTTTTATCTCATGTTTCATTTAATGCAAAGCCCCTTTAAGGAATCTAACAACTGATTGACAACACCTGTTTTCAATTAATGTGTTACCTATGGTTATATAAAAGGGTTTGGCTTCAGCAAATGCTTTTGTACTCACTTGAAAAAGCTCAGGATTATCCTGAGTGAAAGCGCTTGTGTTTATTTCTTCTTGGACCTACTTGAATAAAAGATTTTCGCATTTCACATCAGCTTTTGTTTTTTGTTCCTGGTGGCTGTAGAGTCGTGTTACTTGGATTTCTGGCATTTTTTGGATCTTAGTTGAATGTGAGAGTAATGAACAGCAGAGTGGAACTTACCTGAAATGGAAACCATTTAGCCATCTTAAGGACATTATAATGGTGATCTTTCTTAGGTTCCAGAGTGATTGATTTACAGATTCTGTTAGCTGTAGCTTGACAGGCACTGATGTTTTTCCTGGAGGGTCTGGTAAAGATTAGGAGCCTATTTTCAAATTGTGCTATAAGTATGGTTTTACCTAAATATGCCTTTACCAGTTGGTGATCTAAGTTAGGACTAGAAAGAGTGTGAGTTTTTTTTACTAAAACAAAAGTGAGATAATTTTATCTTCTGTAAAGTGAATCTAGTGTTGGAAGTTGAGGTTATGTTCAAGTTAAATACTTAGCTATTTGAAGTGAGGTTTTATTTCAAGGTGATTCTGGTTGTTATACTGTACAGCAAATTGATGGGTATGTTGAAAAGTTTTTGTCTAGTGCCAAAGATCATGGCTTGCTTTTTGGCATTACTTTGAGTTTGTTGTTGGAGAGACAAGTGGTTAGGTGGGAGAGGTCTTTTTCTAAATCCTTTTTGACATGGGATGGGAAAAGGAGATCCCTATAAATGGCCATAAAATCAGCACACACTATGATCTTGATTTGGAAGAGGTCAAATGGGAGTTTACTGATAAAATAAGGCAAAGGGAACAATACTGACCACTGTACTATGCCTTTGCTAAGGCACTTTTGTTGGGAGAGATGAAGGAACCCATTTTGACTTTGAATCTTCTTTTGCAGAGAGGGTTCTTGAACCAGGAGAGGGCATCATTACCGATGCCTGCACAGGTGAGGGGGTTGAGTAAGAGTTCCTGGTCAATGAAATTTAAAGCTTTGACAAAAACAGATCCTGTTTAAATACTTTGCTCATACTTTGGAAGTTGTTCTCTGTGAAGGTGTAGATGTTTATACTTAATTTTATCATCTACCTGTCAAATATCAAATAACCTGGGCTTACCAGTCCACTTCCAACCAGTACTACATTTTTCTAGTCTTATCAAAGTTCAGTAAAGTACTTCTGAGTGACCAGCAAGGTTCAGTAGCTGCATCCTGTATATATTTTGCAAACTCTTTGAAATTAAATAAAAAAAAAAAATAATCATTACAAGACCAGGAATTATGTAAAGACAGGAAGAAAGTAAAATACCTAGAATTGGGTCTACTTTATACCCTCGAAACATGAAAAACACGAATCCGAATCGCATGACACATAAAGAGCGAACCGCGGATACATCGAACGTACTAAAGCATGAAAATGTAAACCTTGAACCGTCATAGTCGGCCAACCCACCACCCACAACACACTACCTACCCAAACACAATAAAAAAAACACATACATACACTAACCAAATCCCTACTTCTAACCCTAAATTAAAGCAACAAAAATCTTACTGCTAACCCTACACTAACCCCACATACACAACTGTCTATGCACTATCCTTAACCCCTCCCTAACCCTAAGGTTTGTAACTACTGCACTCTTCCCCTACAGAGCTATACCCAAACAAGCTAAATGTTTCACACACAAACACTTAACAAAACCCTACACTAAACCGTACATACATTACCTACACAAAACCTTACATACACTACCTATCTATGCACTTACCTTAACCCCTCATGAACCCTAAGGTTGTAACTATCGCACACTTACCTTACGGAGCTATACCGCAGATGGGCCAACTATGCGATTTCGATATTTCCCCTTTCGCAGTTTCATTCGTTCGACATATTCGAGGTTTGCTCTTTCCATGTCGAGCGATTCGGATTCGGGTTTTACTGCTTTCAAGAGCTTAAAGTAGACCCCCTAGAATCAGGCTAAAGATCTCTGACTAGTGAATTAAATCATAACATGGTAGGTCATATAATATTCTGGAGAAAATTTCATTATAGAATTAATCTTTAGACAGCCTGGCTTGTATAGGGTTAATACCTGCATTCCAGCCTTTACCTACAATTAAAAAATAAGTACATTCCAACAGATTTATCAACAAAGCTATGAAATCCACTTGGCCTGAGCAGGGGTACTGCACCTTTTATCTTTATAAACTATGCAGTAGTGTCTAAATAAATAATCAGCTTTTGAGTCATGTGTATGGGTGCTCAGATGCAGCTTTTTCACATGGATGGCTATGCATGACTTATTTTTGATGAATACCAGCAAGTGTAATGGATTCACTCAATTTTTATTTACAGAGTCTCATAGCCCAACTTTCTTTGATAAAAGAATGTGTGTACTGGATTTGAATACTAAGTGAAAAAAATAACCCAGCTTATTCTGAAATTGAATTCTGTTTAGGTGTCAGATCTGTAAATTCCCCTACATATTAAATGGGAAATTAAAAACTGAAATAGTAAGGTACATAACGTGCTTGACTTCATGGTGAATTGGGATGGATCCCTGACTGCAACGTAGGCATTTGGGGTTCAGTTAGTAGCTCCAGCAGTGGAGGATGAGGAGC
The DNA here is from genome assembly GCF_019279795.1 of Protopterus annectens. Taxonomy (NCBI): domain Eukaryota; kingdom Metazoa; phylum Chordata; order Ceratodontiformes; family Protopteridae; genus Protopterus; species Protopterus annectens. The sequence goes on along the minus strand of NC_056731.1, from coordinate 116,944,672 downwards.
GAAGAAGCATAGCCTGCTCACTCCCTTAGGGAGTTTAAAGAGGTTACATACATTCAGGGACATACTGGTTAATGAGATTTCCCCAAGTCGAGAATGGAGAAATTACAGCTTGTGCTTCAACGAAGGATCAAGGCAACTCAGGGGGAATGCCTTTTACAAAAGTGAGGTGACATCCTGCATAGTCAGCTTATGGGATGGGGTCATAGAAACAGTAAGAGAATTCTCAAACCCATGACAGTTGTCTAAATGATGGACGGATTGGAGAAAATCAAGAACAGTTCCAGAAACAACTCATATTTCCTCTCTAATATCTCTCAGCATTTCCCTCATCTTTCTATACTGCTTAAACCCCTCTACCCTCAATCTCTCTATATCCATACACAATTAAATCAGTATTCTTTGCTTTACTACCCTTTCTTACTCATATCTACTCTAAACTGCCAATAGACTCCTCACCACATAACCTCTTTTATAGCATTATTCTCCATGCCTATACTCTTAAATACCCAAGCATCTCAAAATCATCTATAAGCCTACAGACTAAACACAATCCATTAGTCTACATTTCAACTTCTACTATTCTCACATAGTTTTTTCTCCTATATTAACTACATTTCCATCTTCTGCCCATCAAAACTCTCCATCTCTTACATTTCAAACATGTTGCTCCTTGAATTCCTCAAACAGCATGCCTCATCTCCTGCTTCCATTCTTAACAGCCTACCAACCTTCATTACCCTCACAATTACAACAAAACTGTTATATCATGTCTGCCAAGAAAAATACTTCTGAACCTCCTCTCCCAATCACACTCTGTCTATACTAGCATTTGTACATCTTACTGTTCAAGTACAATTATCCAGTGCAACAGACATTTACTCACAAACTGGGTATTAAACATAAAATCAGCCAACAATGCCTCTACACCTACCATCATACATCCATAACTATAAAACGTAGAGGTGGCATCCACCCAAACCTAGGCCCAACTCACATATTCAGGCACAAGGCAGCATATCCCCATCAGCTCCTTAATCATTACCACCTCAACCACAGCTGCACCCTAGCCTTCATATATACCATACCAGCTTATGAAGTATTTATAACAAACTTCCTGAAGTGCAGGCATGGGTATTGATACACACTCCAGGCATCTTAGTTGCCACAGAAACCAGTTTCCACCAGGAAACAAAAAAAATGAAGAAATTTATCCCACCAAACTGTAGCTTCATCAAATGAAACAGAACCAACAATAAAGCTGACAGTGTTACTATTTTGTAGAAAAAATACATAGATTAGCTCCCTTTTCCCCCACATCCTGCCATAATTCTCTAACTCAGAAATCCTACCAACCATGCTAAAACTAAACACTCACAAGACAATTGCAATCATGGGTAACGATGCTAAAACACTGGAAGATAATTTTCTGCCAGGCTTCCTCAAAAAAATTCCTCATGAAACCATAATGCTGGCTGATATTAATATAGACTGGCAAACCATACAGTTTGAAAATCCAACCAATAATATACGTCTGTACATGTTTACCCCACTTATAACCACACCACTAAATATAATAAAGGCACAGCCAATCAACCATCAAATGAATTCTTACATTCTCTTTAAATAAAATATCTCATGGAACTCTGTCAGGCACACTAAGTGATCACCTACTGATCTACACAAAAAGTACCAAAGCAACTGCCCCAAAACACATCATTACAGGCTGGTAAGAACTTTTCATAAAGATAATTTTATTAATATACTACATCACTTTAACTGGGAGTCACTAAAGACTCTCCCTATAAAAGATGCTGTCTCTGAGTTAAATAAAATCATCCTAGGTGATCTAACACACTACCTCCCCCCCCCAGAATATAAACATTCAAAGTCAACCAAGCCCCATGACTATCCTTCACAACTAAACAACTCTTAAAACAGAGAGCCAAGGGATGGAAGGTGTGGACAAAAAATAAAACAGGTCCTACTCTACTAGCATATAGACAACTAAGAATCCTTACAAAATAACTTATCAACGAAGACAAGAAAGCTTATTACTGAACCAATCAAAACATACACACTAATAATCCAGAACTGTTCTGGGCCTCAGACAACAAACTGTTAAATCCAGGACAAGATACACAGCCAACAACAAACACACAGAAACAAGATGATACCACAGCCAGCCAAATCAATACCCACCTTATATATATACAGTAGTGTCATTAACCAATCAGGTGACTAAGTAATTTCTTGATGTCCTTCCTCAATCAAATAACCTCCTTTAACATTTCTCCTTCCAACCAGTTCCACAGATACCATCAAAAATACCTAAAAAATGTAAAGCCTCCAACTGCCCCTGACAATCTACCTGACAAATATCTTAAAATATCAAAGGCTATTGCATATCTAGTTTCAGTTCAGATAAACTGATGCATATCTGAAAATAAAGTCCCCTCGCTATGGAAAAAAACATTCATTATTCCGCTGCACAAGGGTAGAATCAATGCAGATCTTTCAAAATATAGACCAACTGCCATTTTATCATCCCTATCAAACATTTTAGAAAATGTTTACTCAAATAATAGCCACTGAGGATGACACAAGCAAAACAGTGAATCAAGAAACTTTAATGACTTAGCGCTTTCACCAGTATAATGCTGGCTTCTTCAGAGAAAATGTACTCATACTCAACTTCTCATTTATCTAATAGATAACCAGCTTCTGTATTTTTAAACACCTTTATTGAATTATCACTTGTGACATAGGCACATCTACATTTATATATCAAACTGAATTAACAAGCTAAAATGAACAATTATGCTTCACTTATATTGCTATACACCATATAACTTAAGCAATATTACATAAATTATTCACTTCCTGCCCCCTTTTTTAAACAAGAAACATCTTTACTAAACCATTACTTACTACGTAAGCAATCATACATTTATATAAATGAAAACAAACCACACAGACACAATCCTAGTTGCAAGCATTTTACATCACTCTTCAACTCAGCATTGTTTCTATCCTCATCACTGCACAACTACTGCTTTGCTGGATTTTGTTAATGTTCTCAACACCCATAGAAATGCCAGAAGCCTAATCCCCACCATTTTCTTACACTTATCAAAAGCTTTTGACACTGTCCCTCAACAGAAACTCTTAATGTAAACTCATATCCTTAGAGCAAACCAACTCTTCACTGCAATGGGTTCCATAGCTACCCCTCAAAAAGAGGACAAACAGTGTAAATGAAAATTGATTTCACCACCTTCTTGCCTAAAACTGTTGGTGTTCCACATGGATCTATACTAGGCCCATACTTTTCAACAATTCATCAGTGCCTCTGCACTGCTACCAAAAATGTTTCCTTAGGTCAATACATGGGTGACTCGACCTTAATCTGCTCTGGCAAATGTCTCAAAATTACTGGGTATCATCACAGATGACCAGATGAAAGTTGACCAACGCGTATCACGTGCTTTAAAAAAATCATCAAAAACTAGTTACATTATATAAAGTGAAAACATATCTCATCTCACTGACATAACCAAAAGATGCATAGCCTCTGCTTTCTTACTGTCATCTTTACTCTGTGGTGGCTATCCCAGTCTTCACTAACCTACAAGTCTCAATTGTCCAAACTTTAGCAATGTTATAATAAAATACCCAATTTGCCCAACACTTAATTTAATACAACACTACTCCCCCAATAGAATTTTATATCACTAATCACAACCAAATCATCTTCTAATGCAGGTGAATTTCTGTATTCAAATAGTGTAGGTACACTATGCAACCACATCCCAGTACCACTGAAACGCATTTGGAATGTAAACTCATATAAAACACAACTAAAATTTCACCCATTAAACCAATGCAGCTGCTCTTGTATATTCCCAGAATAAATGACACTGTTATCTTCAGCATGCCATATCATCATACCATTTCTTTTTGCTCAGAATCCTATGTCCCACAACAAGTCTTCACCAATACCTGAATAGTTTTACTAGTGTTCCCCAGCCATGTACATAGTTTTGTGACACTATTCACCCCACTTCTATACTTCTAATATAAACCTTATGATAACCATACATATAATTATCAATGAACCTGCTTAATACCCCATCTCTTAGCTACAGCATTCACATTTTCTGTCCTACCTACTTCCCTCTCTCCCCTATATTTCTTAGAATTTGTAAGCACTAATTATATGATTAATTATCTATTTGAAAAAAACACTAGGACACCTCTTCAAATGCTTAATATTTAGCATTTGCTAATGCATAAATTTCTTTTATACTATAACAGTTGCCTTTATTTCTTATGAATGCAATCTAATTAGAAAACAAATGAATAATTGTTAGTGAATATTACCTAATGGCTGTTCCTGTATATTACTGAATGTGCTTAAAAGTGTTTGTAACATGTTGGAGTTTTTCTCTTCCACAGAAAAGTTTTTTTTGACTAAACCCATTCAGAGAAACCCAGTAGATGAAAGCAAAATAAACTAAAATAAATACCTTTTCAAGAGGAAGAAATGCTTATTTAGGAGTATTGACCTGGAAACGTAGTTTGAAAAGGAAATTTCTCAAACATGTATGGACCTCCATGCATTTGGAGAAAAACTGCTGAAATAAATAAGTTTTCTAAATAAGGAAAAATGTGAATGACATGCAGTTTGTAATGGACTATCAGAGGAACCAGACACTTTTTGAACATGATGGGAGCAGTAGATAATCCAAAGTGTAATGCAGAGAACTGATAGTGTAACCAAGACACACACACACACACACACACACACACACACACACACACACACACACACACACACACACACACACAAATGAGGAATGACAGGCAACAGATATTGCAAAGTCCATATTTTGAAATTTCACAAGCAGGTTGAGCAATGGTCTCCAAGAAATCTCCTTCGTTGGTACCAGAAAAACTGTTGGAAAAAGCCTTAGCTACTCTGTTCTGGGGGCACTGTTTTCTGAAGCATAGACAAAAAGCATTTCACTGACAGTGGAGGAAATAGGGAAGTCAGATTTGGAGGATGGGAGTGTAAGGAATCTCCAAAATGGAGGTAGTCTATTCCATGGCCATATGTAACCATCCTAAACAGCTAGTAAAACTTGTCTGAGAATATCTAATAACAAAAGGGAAGATGGAGAACTAGGCTCTGGGATAGGTTTGAAAGAGTGACATGGAGGGAGGAATTACCATTATTCTGGAGCATTTCTCCCTGGGCCTCCGCTGAAAACAGGATCTGTGGAACCTAGTCAGACTTTCCCAGTCAACAAATGTTAAATAAAAAAAATAAATAAATAAATAAAAAGAAAAGGTAAGAATTCTTCCTCCTTTTTGTTAGATCCTTCCTGCCACTTTTTCTTAAAGTTCTGCTTGCTGTGATTTTTAGCCTTTCAGAAAGAAGGAAAGTCAGGGGAAGTTGATGCTGGGATCATACAGATTTTAGGTACCACTGAATCTTTTTCATGTGAAGTCAGGCTAGAGGAATCATGAGAATCTTAGATGCCATGAATCTTAGAGTCCTGAGAAATTCCCTTACTGAAGTCCTGGACTGACTGGAAAAACTCAGGAATAAATCTAGCTATAGACTGATTTTTTTTTCTTCCTGTGGAAGAAAAGCTCTTTGAACTGAGGTATCTAAGAGACACCCCAGGGAAAACAATTATTTGAGAAGTATTCAAAAATACTTTTGAATGTTTTCTTGAAAACAAAGTTTGTGAAGAGGATCTCTTACCAAATGAGAGATTCCTGACACTTTAAAGAAGGCTGCAAAAATGAGCAAGTTGTCTACATATGGAAACATGAATACCTTGCAGTCTGCATAGGCTATTACTGGAGGCAGCCAATTTTTAACACCCTTGGCACAGTGAATAACCATATGGGTTATGTAGAGAACTGAGCGTGTGATCCAGACACAGAAAACCTTAAAACTTGAAATATTAGGCTATACAAATGTGCATAGGTCTCAACCTCTTAAGAGGTCAATGTGGAACACAGACCCTGAGAATGTGTGACAAACAGCCAAAATGTGGAACACCGTATTTTCACACTGCACGAAAATGCACCATTTCCCCAGTGCCAAGTTGAAATGGTTTTTCAAGCAAAATCCTTCGATTAACAGTACCTTATCCTGGATATCCATATCACCATCTGCAATAATTAAGATTTTCTGTTACACACCAACACCAGATAGCAAACCTTTGGATGGTTCAAGTCCTCAAACAATTCTGCTTCCTGTCTACCCTGAAGTTCAGAATCTTCCAGGCTGCACATAGCAGATTTAGATCCCTCATGAGTGTTCCCTTCTTCTTTATACTCCACTCATTTATTCTGTTCTCCAGTCTCTCATCCCACTCTCTTTTTGTATCTGATTGGTGACACACTGTATCATCCCATGAGGTCTTCCCAGTTTCTTCAACCTTCATTATCATGGTATTTAACCTAGCTTCTAACTCTTCCTTGTCTAGTGCTCTTCCTTCCTTTCTGATTCTTGTCTGATGGCCTCCATTTGCAAACTTCTACATCACCTGTCTCTCCTTTTCTGACATTCTAAATAGTTTGTATCCAGCACCTTCATGTCCCACTCTCTCTTGCCATTGGCCCTTCTTTCCATGATGCCAGCATTGTCCACAGCCAATCCTGCATCATTGTTTGCAGCTCCTCCATCTTCCTACCCAAACTCCTTTTATTGCAAAGTAAGGGCACCCAGCCATAATCCAGCTCACACTGTTACTTCCTAAACTGTCTACATTTCTTTCCACCTTCTGTTTACTGTGCATTCACCTATCCTGCTCATCTGGCATCATTACTCTCCCTCCCCTTTCCACCTTATTTTAAAGGTGCAATCACTGAGAATTATCTTTCCAAATCCTGCACTAAGTGAATCTGTACCATCTGTGTAAAGCTGGTGAATGTCCCTTCACAGGGATGGCCTCTCTGTCAGGTAATCTCCCATCCTCCTACTGTCCCTTGTTTACTGCTGTAGCCAACCATTATACTCTGTAATCCTGTTTCTCCTGTGTTCCAAGAGGGCTACCTCCAAACTCTTTCTGACCCTCTCCGATACCCTGCTTGTATGATTATGTCTAGCAGTTGTAAATATCATAACAAGCGAATACTCTTTCCACCATCTTAACAGCCCTTCTAGATGTATTCTGCTCTAGCATTGTGTTACATAACCAATTTTTATACTATTATTTTGATGAATTTAAGTAACAAACCTAGTGAAGCATGAATTTCTTCACATAATGTGTAATGCAACTGGATGTAAAGTGAAACGTTTTTTCTTCTCATCTAACCACCTGAGCACATTGTGGATGCTGATAACAGCTTCCTTAGCTAACATCAAACATTGAATTCATTGTAATTTCATGAAGCCACATAGACTTAAAAATGGAGTCCATTCCTGTAATGGTATTAGAAACCCAAACCACTTGGAGACATTAACCCAAGAGATGACATATTTTCAGCATTTGCATTTCAATATCCATTTCAGTGCTTTGAGCAGATTCTTGCAGACATTCTTTAGAAATGTAAATAAGGAACAATGAAAAATCACTTCTAAGTCATTATCTAAAAGATACTCACAACTTTCCCTAAGACCAGTTGCCCAGACACTCGTCCAAAGTTTTCTGCCTGAATGACAAGCAGACAGTTCCAATAATGCAGAACAAAGGTAACTTTCTTGCAGCTGCAGACCATGAGCTTGACTGCGACATCCTGCAGCTATCTTACATAAGAAACATCAGCATGCTGATTGCTATTCCATGCAAACTGTCTGGAATGCAACAACCGGAGAAGAGGCTGGAGCGGGTGACAGTTTTGTGCCTCTGTGATGTCATATTGCTGGGAGCTGTTCCGCATTAAGAGTGTTGGTTTAGCTTTGCACATTCTGATTAGCTATTTTCGTGGTATATGAGCCAATCAGAATGTGCAAAGTGGAACCAACACTCTTAATGTAGAACAGCGGAACTTTGTGAGTTCTGTGAATTAAATGCGGCACGTTCCACATAATCCGGAGCACTTGGCAGCTCAGCAAATGTGAGGATAAGCATCCTTTAACTCTAGAGTTACTAAAAAAACTAAAAGGAGAGATAAGTGGTATTATGCAATGATTGGCCAGTAATATTCAAAAAGGAGCACGTTGATTGGTCAGTCCAACCATTGTGCCCATTGTAAATCCGAGAATATTTTGTTGTTGTTTGTGTTTTTGGCTTTTCCGGGTTAGGGGTCACCATAGCATAACTCCAGTCCGCTAATGATTGGCAGTCGATTTTTATGGTGCTGAGTTGCCAGCTCGACGCCCAACCTTCAGCGAAGGTACACCCATTCACGCATGTCTTTCGGAGGCCACTCGACCGCGGGGAGGACATGCAGTTGTAAATCCGAGAATATACCAAAGGAAAAAGGTCTGGTTGCCCGGACTTTTTTCCATTAGTATATCTCATAAAATTTTTAGTTTTCTTTCTTTTTTTTTAAAATAAGTTTACAAAACTGAAGAACTCAAATGAATGAGGGAGACAGCACAGAGAAAAATAAGAGGGTAATCAGGTACATTCTGCAGTACGAAAGAAATGTACCTTATTATCCTTTTATTTTCTCTGTCCTGTGTCTCCCAAATGCTAAAAGTCTCCTGATTTCTTTTTTCTTAAAAAATAAAACAAAAAAAAAATGCAATGGGGATCTTTCTTTCTCTATTGCTTCCTTGCAAGTCCCATATGCATGCACAGTACATCAGGAAGGCCCTAGGATACTGGATAAATTACAGAAGGGCACCACGAAGGCATTATGCAAAGACATTAATTAAGAAAAGTAGGTATTTTTTTCTTAAATAATGTCATTGTATAATAGCAATGACTGACTCTGTGGTGTGGTATATTAAAGATTTACCCTCTGTTAGCTTTATTTAATCACTTGTGATTCACCCTCATGATTAAACCACACCAACTGTGGGTAAATCTTCAATATACCACGCCAATGTTATTGGTTATTACTATAATAGATTGTGAAGGGATAGCATTTTGAAGTTCGAAACTTTCAGAAATTGACTGAAAAAAGAAAGCTCTAGAACTGATCTCCATGACTTTTTTTCCCTGTGGAACCAGAAACATTATTGGATAAAAACTTACCCTGTAAGAGAAGGAGGAACAAGTTCAACTAGTCCCTATGACAGCAGATGCAGAATAAAGGCTGAAAAAAAAAGAAAGGGACTCCCACTGCTATCTGTACCCCTGGTGGATCACTTTCAGAACTCATTTGTCTGATAATATCTGTTGCCAAAGACAGAAATAGGAAAGCCAGATTTTGGAGGAGATACTTGCCATATGCAGATAGTGATTCAGACTTTTACTGTCATAGTTTCTGGGATTCTCCCCCCCCCCCTTCATTTGGAGCTTATTGCCATTACTATTGAAGGCCTGCTTGACAGATGTTTGCTGGGTCTATTTATTTTGTGTTTTATAAAAATATGCTGAGGTGGGCGGCCGCGGTGGTGCAGCGGTTAGCATTGCCACCTCACAACAAGAGGTTCTCCGGTTCGATTCTCAGCTGGGGTGTCTTCTGTGTGGAGTGTGCATGTCCTCCATGTGGTTGTGTTGGTTTCCTCAGGGTGCTCCAGTTTCCTCCCACATCCCAAAGACATGCAGTAGGTAGATTGGACACTCTAAAAGATTGGCCCTAGGTGTGTGTGTGTGTGTGTGTGTGTGTGTGTGTGTGTGTGTGTGTGTGTGTGTGTGTGTGTGTGTGTGTGTGTGTGCCTTCTGTGGAAGGTTGGGCAATGGGTTGGCAACTCAACACCATAAAACTCCACTGGCAATCATGAGCAGACAGATGATTCGCTGTGGCGACCCCTAACTGGGAAAAGCCAAAAGAAGAAGATAAAAATATGCTGTGGTAATTGTGAAACCTTTAACAAACTTGGAGAAGGAAGGTCAAAAATCTGAGTCACCCCTTGATTTAGTTTTCCCACCTCATCACACTTTCTCAGGACCTCAGCAGCAGATGGTCCAAAAGCAACCCATATCTAAAGGAGAATTCAATCCTTGGGTAAATTTTGAGAACGTGGCCATGCAAACCATCTCATAAATGTTACTCTAGCAGCTGCTCTGGAAGAGACATCAGTTGAATATCAAGCAGAGTATGTTGGTTACTTTAGAGACAGAAACAATAAGTATATTTATAGAAGATTATTCCTTAGAAAAGGGAAAGGACGCTATAATATTCCTCATATTCTCAAAATATGCAAGCAAAAACTTTTAACGCATGAGCCTGATAATTAAGACTTCTAAAAGTCAGTGTAGCTTGTAAAAAGTTACTTTTTCCCCCAAATCAGTCATAAGTTTTCCCATCCTTATCAGAGGGGGAACAGCTAGCATTTACCAAATGTTTAGCCAAGGAACTCAATGCAGGGTCATACATGAATCAAAGAATAAAAATATGTAAGACTGAGGAGCTTTAAACAACCTATCTGCCTTCTTAGGGACTGCAGGCTGACAGTCAGGCATGTTACAGGCTGTAATAAAATGAACATCCAAAGATGAAAGTATACAGGAATGGGATGAGAAATCCCAGTTATAATAACTTATATTTTTTTCCAAGACACTGGAATGTCATCATCTTCCCACTGAAACAACTGGCTTATCCTAGATATTTTCTCAGTAAAAGTTAATTCACTCCGATACCAAATATACTGCAATATACTGATGTTTTAAAAAAGTCCTTGCCAATAACATCTAGACCTGCAAGCATGCACCTCAATGTCTTAGCACAAGAAATCTGGAATGACCATTAAATAATCGGGGGGAAACCTAAAAATGGGGACAGATTTTAAATATTTCTATTTTAAACTTGGAAAGTTGCTGGAATAACAGTATGTGTTTGCATGAATTTTCTGAAGGATATAAAGTCTGACACCCAAATGTTTGTCATTATTTAGTGACTTCAGTCATCAGTAATCTGTCAGAAAACTACAAATTTTATGAGGAACAGATCAAAAATATGAGGTAAAAATCTGGACATTCTGCAGAAATCTTGGCAATTGAGAGGTATGTATGTAAGAACTATGTCTTAAAAAAATTAAACATACCATCACATCCTGAAAAGTCTTTAACAATGAGTCACAGAGAGACAAAAGATCTCAAATACAGCACACCTGACTGCTCTACAAACAAAAATTACTCCATATAAGACACATGGATTCCTCACTAACTAGGCTGGACAAAGACAGGGTGATAGTAAGCTGTTTTTTGTGTGCCAGGATCTCAGATGCCTCAAGGGTCCTTAGAACCCTTGGACCAAACAAATGTGACTACAAAATGGTAGTCATACATGTAGGGGTGAATGGCTTGGGGCAAAGAACCCTGAGAGATACTCACGGAGACATGCAAGACCTCTTGGTCCATGTAGCAAATACAGGCAAGATTCTGATATGAAGTGGAATCCTTCCTTCTCAGAGAATGATTTGTTGGTGCAAAAAAAATGATAGGCTTCAACAGCTGGCAGAGTAATTGGTGTCATTCTAGGGGGGTTCGGAATGTGTCACCTAGAACGAAATGTTCGACAATCCTACTTGCTTTAAAAAGATGGTCTGCACCTCTCCTTCAAAGGCTTCTACATACTAGCAAAATTGTTGCCGCTCCATAATACATCTTTTAGACTGAGTCCAGCTAATGAGCATTTCAGTTTTGGCAATGTATCAAAACACAAAATTTATCACATTAAGGTGATGCTCAGTTCCAGAAGTTTCAACAACAAGCTGCCCGATTTTAAGGCACTCTTAAATTTGGAAGGTATCTATGAATGTGTAATCACTGAAACATGGGTTAAATATCAAAACACACTCCTTCCATACCTGGATTTTACACCCATCATGCCTTCAGACCTGATGGCAACTGTGGTGGCATATTCATAGTTGTTAGAAGCCATAACACCTCTAGACAGATTCCCAATGACCCGCAAATGGATCAGTTTATCACCTGTTTCAGGACACCTTCCATGCTTCTTGAAGTTCATGTAAGGTTCCTATATGTACTGGCTGAATTCCCCATTAAAAAAAAAAAAAACTCAGTCATTTTAGGACACTTTAACTACCCCTCAGTAAAGTAGAGTACCAACACCTCAAATGTAAGACGTGCTCTGAAGTATTTAAATCTAATAAATCAAAACTCTAGGGATCAGATTGTTACCAGCGCGACTAGGGGGAGATATATTTTGGATCTAGTCCTTACCAATATAACTTCTCTTCATGCACAAATCCCATGATAACTCCATTCCTGGTTAAGTCAAATGATAAATGAGTAACCTACTCTCTCAAACTATCTAATATATCAGAGCTCAAAGACTTCAAATGCATAGATCTTAGCAATTTTTAAGATGAAGCCTCAGCATTCATTCATAGCAACATCACTCCCTGATATTGCTGCAACAAACAGATTTCAAAGGAACTTTATACCCACTTAGAGAGATGTACAGAATTGACAGTCCCATCCAGTTCTAAATATAAACAGAAGTTTATAAGCAAGCCACCATGATGGTCCACTGACCTTAAGAAAATCAACAGCAAAAGGAAAAGATTATTGACGTGTGCATCACATCTAAAGACCTCCAAGTCAGAGAAAATATGAGAAGTTTGACTATAAAAACAAAGAATATTAAATCTACTGAGGCAGCCCACAAACTTAGGTTTGCATCCGAAGCCTAGAGCAATTACAAATCGCTCTTTAGTTATGTTAATAAACTAAGAAGCTTTGCCCAGCATTGCAGAGAACTCTTACAAAGTATCAAAAGGTATGTGAGCTCAATGGAAATTGCCAATACACTAGGAAATGTCATGCAAATTTTACTCTAGAGACAACTAAGCCCTTTTATCCCATATTGTTCACACTTCCATCATTAGTAAAGAATACGTACTGAAAGTGCTATCCAGGATTAAAAACACCTCCGTCTTGAGACCAGATAATATAGCTGGCTCTTTTATAAATAGTACCAAACTTGCTCTGGCAGAAGCATTCCACAAACTATTTAACCTTAGCCTAGCAACAGGCTCTGTCCCAGAAGTATGGTACACAGCACTTGTGATGGCACTCCATAATGCTGGCTCCACAATGGATCCCCAGCAATAATAGGCCCATCAACCTGCTGAGTCTGATTCTCAAGTTCATGGACCATATTATAACCAGCCTGATTAGTCTTAATATCAAAAATTCTAACAGACTATCCCAGCATCAACTTAACTTTAGGAAAGCTAAATCCCATCTAATGAATCTGGCGAACTTCTTCAGAAAGGTAACACAAGCTATGGACCGTGATCACACTGTCCACACGGACATTATTGATTTAACCAAGACATGTGACAACACTCCCATGTTAGAATAATTAGCAAACTAAATGCATTACAGATAGATCCTTATGTGATAAGACAGCCAAATTGTTAAAAGACAAAACCCAGACCATGAAGGTGGAAGAAGCAACATCAGCGACCATGATGGTAACAAAGCAGTGTGCCACAGGACTCAGTGATGGGACAACTTCTATTCGGTATTTATTTTTCCAACATCCAGATTAGGAACCAAGGCCTCTGTCTAACTAAATTTGCAGATGACTTCAAACTGGGAGTCATTGCCAATTTCCTATCTGATGACCACGCTCTCCAGCAAGAACTTAGTCATATAAATACCTGCTGTTCAGAAAATAGGCTTAAAGTAAAAGTTAAAAATCTCAACGCTGCCTCATTTTGTAGACAACCCTCCCTTAACATATAACATAGATGATATCTCACTTCAAAATGAAAATGTAGTTAACAACCTTAGAAGCCAGTTTGTTAACTGCCTGTCATTTGATCATTGTGTAACAATAATTGTCAGGAAACCCCTCTAATTAGCGTGTTTAATTACCAAAGGTATATCATCCAGATTTAAAGAGGTCATTATCTCCTTATATTCAGTACTGATCAAGCTAAAGAAAAGATTACAGGCAGTCTCCCTTTTTCAATATCATACAAACTGTTCAGAGGAGATCTATGTCTCATCTTCCATGCAATGAGGGCCCCAGTGGTCCATGATGATTTGCACCTTCACAAGTCAAACACTCTGACAAGTTATTAAAACCAGAGATTTAAATCTGTTTCAGCAAATTAATAAATCAAGATGGAGACAAAGATTTAATACTGATTATCTACCCAAACTCCAGAATAGACTCCCTCTGCAGATCAAGCAGACTCCCTGTGCAGATCAAGCAGTCTGATACACTATCTTTTCTTCAAACAAGACCTGGATAATTGGATGAGTATTCATAAATTCACTCCAAGCTTAACTGCCTTAGGTCTCCTTGAAAGGAAGGTGGAGACTGAGGAGGGAAATGGCAAAGAAAAATGCTGGCAAGACCCAGCTAAATGTTATCCTACGACATGGGCATCCTACCAAAATCTGCATTATTGACAGATAAGCAGGCTAGTAAGGTTATCAGGCATAATGCAGATGGCAGCAAATAGTAAATGCATAGCATCTTGCACAAATCAACTCATGCTGGGAGGTCTCCAATGCTGAATAAATCTGGGTAACAGGTAACCTATGAGTGATCTGCTAACAACGTCCAGATGCACAGAGTAGAGAGAAACATGACTGCTGGAATGTTCAGGCTGCATTAATTTTGGTGAAGGCCCATCCTGTCCTCATAAGCTGTGATGCGAGGCATTAAAAGCCACAAAAGAACTAACTAGAAACTTTGAATGTAGGTTCATCACTGTAAACTAGACTACTATGGCCTTTTAAACCAATTCATATAACCCAAATTTATCCCACAAGTTAATGTGCCTTAGAGGTTATTCTAAAGGGTGCATGACTTAACTGTTGCTTCTGTCCATCAGAGACATAGGTGCCAGAACTGGGATGAATTATCAGTTTCCCATCCAGTGGTCTAAATTACATTTAAATAATGTTAGGGAAGGGATCTACTTCACATGGATGGGAAGTCTATTCAGAAGAATGAGAATTCTTTGAGATATATACCTGCCACTCCAACATGTCCTATTTATGTCAAACACAAAGTTTGGATCTTAAGATGTCATAGTTCTGACATAGTTCATTCTGCAGATATCGAGAAGGTCCATCAGAGAGTGATCCAAGGATGCCTTGCATGCCAGTCATCGATCACCTTGCACCAGTCTGCAGAGAATGCAGTACAGAAACAGGGATTTCAGGTGATCTGCATATGACATTGTGTTTACAGCATATTTATTATTTATTTTTTATTTATTTTATTGTACATTTGTTTACCGGGAAATGTCTGACTGGGCACAGTTGCTCGTTTTCAGCAGAGGCCCGGGAAGAAAAACTCTGTACAGTAATATGATAAAGAATATGTAAAATAGAAACATTAGCAGTATTAAACAATAATAGAGTAAGATTATGTAGAATAGTGGCATTTGTAGTATCACACAGTAATAATGAATATGTGACACAGTAACATTTACAGCATCAGACAATAATAATAATAATAATAATAATGTACAGAGTAATTACAGACAATTATAAAAAGTTAAACAATGGCAACTTTTGCAGCACACATTAGAAACTACCAAAATTTGAATATATAGAAGAAGTCAAGTCAATACTCTTCAAACAGTAAATATATATATATATATATATATATATATATATAGTAGATAGATAGATAATCAAACAGAAAAATTGTAAGTGTATACAAGAATAAAGTTCCGCTAATATGCATTGCGTCTGATTTGGTGACTAGTAGTTCTGTATGAGGTAGCTTTGAGGTAAAAGAAGGAGATGTGATGGGAGTAGGAATAATTGATGTGATTTGCCCAGGGATACAGCAGAAGCATATTCATGAGTGGGATAAGTAGGACTTAAGAAGGCTCTTAAAGTTATGTATGTTTTCTATTGATCAGATATCTAGAGGAATAGTATGTCTTAAAGTGGACTTTATGGTTTACTATCACACTGTTGAAGCTCACAATCTTGAAAAAATCATAATCCCATGACCATAATGCCGAAAGAACAAAACAATGCAGACCATAATATCGAACTCCTTGACTTGCCCCCAGAAGGACCCATGTTAACACTTGTTCCAGGATCCATGTCCTTGTAGAACTCATGTTAGCACTTGTTCTTAGGTTCACACTCATAGGTAGATTCAGAATTCTTATCTTTGAATATAATGGTCTGAGGTTATGATTTTCAGGACAGTATGCTTCAAGACTGTAATAGAAACCAGATTTTGTAAATCACAATAAACATAGTAAATATTAAATTCTGTAAGGTTTTGTAACAACTTGCAGTATCTCTACACCTACTGGTGATAGCATTTCATTCATCCATCTGTGAGTTTTCATGTAAGGCTTAGCAGTTCTGCCTGTGTTGTTTATCTGTTGACACATTTAGAGAATTATGAAATTATGATACTCAATAAACTGTAAATGAAAAACATTTAATATCTCTAACTACAGTAGACAGAAGCCAACTATCAATGCACTCATCATGTAAGCTTTAAGATAAAAATCTTACAGCAGTTGTGTATGTGGTATGGTCTGCAATTATAATACATATATGAGCAATATGAACAAACATTATTAGTCACCTTTAGGTGTCACTAGGATTATTCTGGAAAACCACCTGGAAGTGTTACTAGGTTTAATGAGTTAACAGCCTAGACGGAACATGATACTTTCATATCCTATTCATCAAGTCCATCCAATCCAACATATGCGTCAGATTCCCCAGCTATGTGATTCCTGGATGGCCTCAAGACAGGAAACATTTTATGATGGAAACCACAAAGGAAGCTCTTGCTCTGGATATATAGCCCAACTTGTAATGCTTGACAAATGAGTGAGTTGAAGACCATGTAGTGGATTGCCAGATATTATCCAAGGATAGAGATCTAAAAAAGGCCATAGACATTACCACTACTCTTGTGGAATGAGCTTTAGATATGCTGGGTAACGTTTTATTGTGAGATTTGTAGATGAATGCAATGCAGTCTGATAATCATCTAGACAATGCCATTCTGGATATCTTTGTAGTGAAGGATTCAAAGATTTGCTCATCTTTCTCTAAAGGGGGATGGTCTGTAAAGATAAAACTGGAGCTGCTAGTGTATATCAGTTGCATGCAAAATATATTCTTCTTTGATTTTATATTGTGAAAGGAACACATAAAAATTCATCAGTTGGAAAATGATGGCCTCAGAAGCTACTTTTGAAGCAAAGGTCTACAAGGTAACCCTATCCTTATGGAAAACAATGTAAGGAGACATGGGCAGATAAAGCATGCAATTCTGAAATTATTGAAGCCATAGCCACAAGCAGAACAGTTTTCCAGAAAAGGAATTTTAGTTCTGCCAAGCTGGCCTGTTCAAATGGAGGCTTAAACAATGCTTCTAAATCCATGGAGGAGCTAGATCTATAATGGGAGTCCTCGGATGAAAGGTACCTTTAGGAAAGGTCTTGCAAAGTCTGTGGGAGCCCAAACAGGATTCCTGAAAACCAACATGGAAGGAAGAGATGGATGCCAACTGAACCTTTACTGTGGAAAAACTGGATCCCAAGAGTCAGAACATAAGAGGTAGCCCAGGTCTTGAGAATGCCCTCTTTGGAGATGGGGGAACAAACTAGCTAATTCAGAAATTCTCACTTACCCCCTGTGGAGGATTAAGCCTAAAAGAGGATGAGGACCACCTCTGGGCAGTTGTATGGTACAGGCCTTGTGAACAGAGTCCCGTAACTGCTTCTTTGTATCAGGCTTTTGCTGGCCCCTCCACTTTGATGTACCTGTGGGAGCAAGTTTGTTTTAGTCTAGTTCTTTATTTTGTTTTATTTAATTTATAAAGAGAGAGAGAGAGAGAGTGTAGGTAGTTCCAAAAGATTATGGGACCAGCTGTCCAGCTGTGTTAGTTGTTCGTTTGATGGTCTTTGTTGGTGGAAAGATCTATTGCTGAAGCCTCGTTTGGAGTAGCTTTTTGCTTCACTTGAAGTTTCTTATCTGTGAAAAAATTCTTAAGAACTATGGTGGAGTCAAGGCAGTCAAAAATTTGCTGATGTAGACCTTTAAGATCCTTTATTAGTTTTCAATAAGACATTCAAACACTGCTTGAATGAGAAAATGTAGCACATCTGACACTAAGGCTGAGAAGGGTTCTGTGTTTTGAGAGTCCGTTCACATGGTAAATCTTTCCCATTTGCTGTGATACACCTTTCATGTGGAAGACGTCTGAAAAAGTTGAAAGGATGAGCTAAGCTAAACTGAGGAGGGACACTGACCACAACTCTGATCTGTGATATAAAACAATACGTTTCCAGTTTTCTTGCTTATTTTCTTTTACTAGCTATTGCTTATTCTTACCATTTATTGCACATTTTATTGTCTGTTGTCTACTTTTTACAGTATTTTATTGCTATAAATGAATCTGCACTGTCCTCCTGCCTTACTGGGCCTTTTAAATCACTTTTGTTACTGTTTCACATTTTGTAAACCTTTAACTAGTTTCACTGTGTGAAAGGTATTTATTGGAAATTTTCTCTTTTTGTTAAGCATCTGTATGTTGTTATATTTTTCTTGCCAAGGCGTGTATCATATAATTGATTTGTTTGCAGTTGAAAGTATTCTCTAGAGTCTCCTTGCTCCTTTTTTATTTAAAACATTCATTTAGTGTCTCACTGCTGTTTTGCTGCTGTGATAAACATTTCTGTAGGGTTTTCTGCCCTAAAATAGAGTAGCTAGTAGCTGTAGCAGATCTACTTCACTTACCCAAATGGCCACTTCACTGAGACAAAAGGACCAACAAACCCAAAAGACCGGCATCCAGAACACTAACTTACCACTCCAGGTAAGTAACTACTTGGCCATCCTGAAAAAAAAAATGAACAAAAGTAAACCCACCCATGTGGGGTCTTCACCACCCAAATCCCCCCATGTAGGGGGCTACACCCCCACACCCCCCTAACTAAATATACCAACTCCAGCATCGCACTACCACAGGAGTAAGGGGCAAAGATGATGGCCAAGTGGTTACTTACCTGGAGTGGTAAGTTAGTGTTCTGGATGTTGGTCTTCTGCATTTGTCGGTCCTTTGGTCTCTGTGAAGTAAAAGTTGGGTAAGTGAAATGTTGGTTTATTAAAGTAGACCCCACTGTAGTATAGTTCCCTAGTTCCCCACCCTCACTCCCTATTGTTGTCTTATTCTTAAATTTGGTGGCTTTGCATTTGCCCGCCCCTACTGTAAATTTGATCTGGGACACTCCTCCCACTCCAGTCTCATTAGATTATTTTACTTAATGCAAAAAGAATATTTGGGAAGGCCAACCCCCATAGTTTCTTTACATTGAATTACCTTCTTTTTCTCCTTTCTCTTTTCCCACTCTAAGAAAAAACATTTTTTTCAGTTGCTTTTACATTATTTGTGTTTCCTCCTCCTACTCTGTTACTTCATCTTGCTTTTTCAGCTACTTGTTCTCTAAAGAGTTCAACTGCATCTTTTCTGCTGCATTTATTGCTGCTTGCTTTTAGCCTTTTTAAATTGTAAGTGTTATTCTAAGCCTCTTAGTTTTGGTCTAAGCACTTGGGCTTCAGGCCTACCCCCTAGCTCTCCCTGGCCTCTCTCCCTCAGATTATGACAAATATGGATGGACAATTTCCTACGGTTTCTCCTGCCAGCCTGTTGATATGGATATCCTGAGACAGTGTAGCAACTGCCTTATGTACATGGACAACCATCTGCTGTTACCACCTAGGAACACAATTTGTAAGAGATGCAGTTACATTAAGAACCTAGAGTCTATGCGCTCTCCCTCACAAGCCAGGATATCTGGGACTGAGAAGGTTATCAACACAAGCACTACACCTCAAACACCAAACACCACCCTCAACTACACAACACAAACTCAATATGTGGAGGTTCTCAACAAAAACATAACCAAACAAAGGAGACCTCAGAGGCAAAAACACATGCAAATACCATGCATAGTCCACACACGTGTCTCGCAACCACAAAGGCCTAACTATAAACCCAACATATTAGTCATAGGAAACACACAGATGTGCCTCTCACCAGGCTGGATAAGGAGAAAGTCATGGTTAGTTGTCTGTCAGGTGCCATATCATACGCACTCAAGTCCCTCAACAACAGATACTGTTATGACTCTGTCATAGTCCATGTTGGGGTGAAAGACTTGAGGCGTACCTCCCTGGACTATATGAAGACAGACATGATTGAGCTCATTGAATATGTGTCCCAGGCAGGTATGTCCCTAGCCTTAAGTAGTATTCTACTATCACTCAGAATGATGCCTCAATACAAACAGAAAATTATTGACTTTAACAACTGACTTAGTTTCTGGTGTCATTCCATGGGTATCCAGTACCTGACAGCCTGGGAAGATACGATCGACAGACCACAATGCTTTGCTAGAGATGGCCTGCATCTGTCTCACTTGGGCTTCAGGCTTCTGTCAAAGGCCCTTGCCTCCCTCATAGTGCCTTTTTTTAGGAAAAGTCCAGGGGTCGATAAAACCAACATAAACATTTCAAAAAAATGCAAATTAAAGGTCATCCTGCTAAATGCTAGGAGTCTAAACATGAAACTGCACTCACTGCAAGCATTCTTAACAATGGAAGATGCTGACATTTGTGCAGTCACAGAAACCTGATTCAAAGCTGCGGACAGCACCCCCAGCCTTATCTTATTCCTCATCTTATCATACATTCAGACCCCAAACTGTGGGCAGCAAAGCCAAAGGAGTTGGAGTTTCATTATATATTAAAGACGCACACACACCTCCAGGCTGGTTAAACAGTATGACACACAGGAGACACTCCAGGTGCAGTTAATCATTGGCAAGACCCCTATTCAAATCATAGCTAGCTGCAGGCCCCTAAATTTGATACAGGATGCCCACTCCACCTATCTGGACCTTTATGAATCTAGCAAGATTCAACCCTGTACCCTGATCCTGGGTGACTTTAACTACCAAACCATAGATTGGAAAAACTACTCATTCCAGAACACAAATGCCCAGAAATTCCTTGATTTTATCAATGCAATTTCCTTAGAACAGCTAGTCGATACCCCCACAAGAGGTGATAATATCTTGGACTTAGTATTAACCAGCATGAGTAACCACTGCAGCATCCCTGCAGTATCATCCTCCCTGGCAAGATTCGACCATAGAGCAGTCACTTTCAAAGTCAGCATCTCCCCTGACCCCCCTCTAGCTAGGGTCAAACAAAAAACTTCTCCAAAGCTGATTACAACCTCCTGAGGGATGTTATAAACAGCTTCACAGCCCCTCCCCTTGCTGTAACTGGCACCAATGTCCAAATCTACACCAAAGTCAGCATCTCCCCTGACGCCCCTCTAGCTAGGGTCAAACAAAAAACTTCTCCAAAGCTGATTACAACCTCCTGAGGGATGTTATAAACAGCTTCACTGCCCCTCCCCTTGCTGTAACTGGCACCAATGTCCAAATCTACACCAAAGAACTATGCAAGCACTTATATAGATGCATGGAATCAGGAATACCTGACAGGACAAAATCATCCTCCGCAAGCAAGAGTAAACATGTCTGGTCGACATCTGCAATAAATAAACTATACAACAAAAGGAAAAAAATTGCTGTCCAGGACCAAGAAGAAGCAGGTGTCCAATTTGAAGCAATCTCTCCTTAGCCTAAACAAGCAAATAAGAGCACTAGTGAAATCCTCTAAAGCCAATTTTGAGTCCAAATTGGCCACATCTACTAGAGACAATCATAAGGCCTTCTTCACATATGTCCACAATCTCAAAGGAAGCACCCAGATTTGTTCAGAACTGGTGGTCAAGGACACCACATACACAAATGCTGTAGCTATAGTCAACCTACTGGCTGACAGATTAAGTGAAAATTTCACCTCTCTGTTCCCCCCATCAGTAAATCAGGACATCCCCAGTACCTGCCCCCCTCCCCTTATCTCTAGGGAGCAGGTCATTACTGCCCTCTCAAAGACAAAAAAATGCAGCCTCCATGGGACCCGATAACATCCCAGGTTGCATCCTACATGAGCATCAGACATGAACTTGCATCATCATTAGGCACTCTATTCAGTCAAAGCCTGAGTACCGGCTTTGTCCTAGCCAAGTGGAGGACAGCCACCATCGTCCCTTTACACAAAGGTGGAGTGTCCACCGATCCAGGAAATTATAGACCC
The DNA here is from genome assembly GCF_019279795.1 of Protopterus annectens. Lineage (NCBI taxonomy): Eukaryota > Metazoa > Chordata > Ceratodontiformes > Protopteridae > Protopterus > Protopterus annectens. The sequence goes on along the minus strand of NC_056731.1, from coordinate 116,922,440 downwards.
ATCAGCCTAACTAGCCTGATCTGCAAGGCCATGGGACGGATTATTAGGGACCTCATTAACAGGGACATTGGCAGTCTCCAAACACTCAACCCCATACAGTTTGGTTTTGTCAAGGGGAGGTCATGTATGTTAAATCCGGTCAACTTCTTTGAGACACCCACCAAAGCCATGGACAAGGGAAAGACGGTACACACCACCTACCTTGACCTGGCTAAGGCCTTCGACATAATTCCCCACTCGGACATAGTAGACACATTCTCTCAACTAGGTTTCAATCCATATGTTATCAGATGGGTACCAAACTGGCTCACTGATAGAACTCACCTAATCAAAATAGGGGAAGCCACCTCAACCAGTAGACCCTTAATGAGCAACGTACCCCCGGGATCAGTCTTGGGGCCTCTGTTATTTGGGATATACTTCTCTGAGGTGTAGGCCAAAAACAGTGGGCTATGGCTGACCAAGTTTGCAGATGACTGCAAGCTGGGCATGGTCATCAATTCCCGAAGTGATGTGGGAGTCCTCCAAGAGGATCTCTCCCAGACAAATGACTCATCATCCTCTTTGGGGAGAGTCACGTCCCCACATATTATCACATTAATAACAACATCCTAAGCATCCAATCAGTTGTGAGGGATTTGGGCACCCAGGTTGATAGCAACCTGACTTCTGACCACCATGTTGCTTCAGTTGTACAGAAAACTTTCTACATGCTGCACCTCATAAGTAAGTATATCTCATCCAGGGGACAAGGAGGCCATAACTTTCCTGTATTCTTCCCTTATAAGGCCAGTTATTGAGTACAATGCCCCCTTTGGCATGTACCTCGCAAAACACATGCAACAGCTGGAGAGACCACAGAGGTTCCTCATCAGAAGAATCCAGGCCCTCAAAAATCTACCCTACACAGATAGGCTAAAAGCCATGTCCCTCTACTCAGTTTCAAACAGACTCCTCAGAGGTGACCTCTGTCTGGCATACAAAGCAATCTCAGACCCCACCTTGATGGGACTGCTGCATATCCACAAGTCAAGCTCCACTCGAGTAACCTGCATGCACAACCTCAACCTGGTCTGCGACATCAACAGAATTTGTTGGTGGGACAGATTTGTATCCCAGACACTCCCCCATCTATGGAACAGACTCCCTCTCCACGTCAAGCAGAGTACCTCATTATTCCTTTTCAAGTGCAACCTGGATAACTGGATAGGAAGAAGAAAATACACCCCTGGGATTCCATCTGTGTCCCTGCTGGAAAATGGCTTTGGGTGCTGACTTGTCTAAACATAGACTAGACTCTTGGCTAGGCTTATAAGGGCCTCAGGGCCAATAGCCTAGTAATTTCCTATGATCCTATGAATGACATCAGCTGGAAGTAATGTGTCCCATGCCATCATTGGAACTGGAGAAGCGAAGCAGTTAGCATCAAGTTGGTCAAGTCCAGATGAGGTTTCCTAAATGGGTGAGAGAAATCTGGCAGTGGATTTAACAGCCAGAGGGACTCCTGTAAGTAAGATCTGAGTAGAGGAAACCATATCTGTTTAGGCCAATATGGGGCAATGAGGATGACTTTGGCCTGGCACTAAATGGTTTTATGTATGAAGTTGGTCATGATGGGAATACGGGGTAAGTGTATGGTAGTCCTGGAGTTCATCGATGGGTCAGAGTGTCCTGGTGGTTCTGTCCCTAATGAGGAAGAATGGTGAAAAAACTGTGGCAGCTGGTGTTCTGTGGAGTTACAAACAGATCACAGCAGAGTTTGCCCCAGCTATTGAAAATGCTGTCTGCAATTGCTAGATTCAGGCATCACTTGTGAAGCAGAAGAAGATTCCTGAAGAGTATGTCTGCCAAATCACAGAATCTTCTGGGAATGTGTGTTGCAGTCAGAAACCAGTAAGAGGCCATCACCCATTGCTAAACTCTCATGACAAGGTGGATAAGATCTGGTTTCTGCTTGCTTATTTATGTACCAGTCTACAGTTATATTATCCATCTGTACACTTAACTCCCAGGAGAAGAGAGTCTTGCTGTTCCCACAACACAAAGAGGGCTGCCAATATCTACGGTGTTTATGTGTTTATGTGAAGACAAGCTTCTGAGTCTGACCAGGAACCTTGGACCATTCTCCCTTCATAATGCCCACCCCACCCAAGAGAGGATGCCTCCATGGTTATTGTTGCTACTGGAGAGATAGTTTCAAAGGGCTTGCCTGCCTCTGGATATCAGAGGTGATAGAAGCCACCCATTTAAATGAGTTATACATGTCTGGGTTAGCCTGATGAGTTCAGCTAGGGAATTGTATTTCTGACACCACTGAGACTGAAGTAACCATTGCAGAATTTGCATATGATAACATGCAAAGTACAACATCAGAATTAATGATGCCATGACACCCAGAGCTCTTGAGATTAACCATGGTAAGGGTCAGCCAAACTTTAGGAGAGTTTGCACTACATTTCTAAAAGAAGAAATTCTGTCTTGTGGAACAGAAATGAGAGTTATAGTTATGTCCAAATGGCAGCTCAGACAAGTTAGACACTGAGTGGGAGACATGCTGGATTTTTTCTGATTACTGAAATACCTAGGGAAGCAGAAAAGTTGGGCAGATAGTCCCTCGATTGTATAAGAGACTCCATCAAGGAGGCAGCCAAGAGCCAGCCATCTAGATAAGGGAAGACTGAATCCCTGATGATGTAGATGAGCTACTAGTACCACCATGCATTTGGTGAACACTCTGGGGGCTGAGGTGAGACCAAAATGCAGGGATCTTAATTGATAATTACTGGCTCCCAAATAGAAGTGCAGGAATCTCCTGGATCTTCTCTTTCTTTTTATGTAAAGGTAAATATTTTGAATATCCAAAGAACACATATAATTTTTTCTTCTGGAGACATGAAATAATTCACCGTAGTAAAACCATCTGAAAGTGGGTCTTTTCCACATAGTTGCTTAGGAAGCTTAGGTCCAGAATGGACTGGAGATCTTTTGTTTTCTTCAGAACCAAAATAATCCATGAATAAAATCCTGACATGATCTGGTAGGACCTCCTGGATGGCTCTTTTTTGCAGAAGAGAATGAATCTCTAGCATAGCAGCTTTTGCTTGATTGGGTGGAACATCTGGCAGTGGGGAGGGATAGAGTGGTAGATTTTGCAAAAGGATACAGCCCTTCATACACATTTGCCTTCTTCATACCCATTTGTCTCATGTGATGGTGAACTATGCGAGTGGGTAGAGGGATATGCATCCCCTGGCAGCCTCCAGAGTAGAGCATCAGAGCAACCTTTCATGGATTCTGAATGCGCCTGTCAGAAAAAATACCACCTCAACTTCTGGCTCTGTATCTGTTGAAGTGGCCACCTCTGCCATAAGAGGACTTGTTCTTATGCCTAGATTTACAAAACCAGAGTGAGTGAAATCCCTTTTGGTTCTTATTGAAAATACACTGAGGAATCTTGAACTTCTCTCCTTCTGCAGAGATGGTCTTGCCATCTTGCTCACTCTTCTGCACCCTTTTTTTCACAGTGGAGCCAAACAAGGTGGTGTCTTTAAAGGAGACATTTGTGAAGAAAGCTTTAAAGTTATCAACAAAATCAAAGAAATGCTGCCAAGCATGGTACTGCATGGCTATGCCCACTCTGTCTGCTCTAGCTTCTCCATCCAATGCATTATGTAACAGGTGCATTGAGAGATTGGTAATGCTGGACACTGTTAACAGAGTGGCTTGGATTTGCTTCTGTGACTCTGGTATAATGGGATTCTTCAGAGTGGATAATGTTTGTTGAGTGAGATTCTGGTGGAAACTTGTCATAGATGCTGCATAATTCATGGCTCATATTGCATATGAGCTTGAAGTGTATGCCTGCTTCCCTAGTCCATCCATTGCCCAGGACTCCTTGTTGGGTGTCTGAATAGAAGAAGAATCTTCAGGCAACTCTTTTTTTTTGGTGGCTGATGCAATTATGGTAGAATATACCAGGGGAGTCTTAGAAATTTATTTTTCAGGGGCATAGATTGTCATGGCTTCCTTGGGACCAACTCTAAGGTGTCAGGTTTTTGCAAAGACTTCCTCATCACTAACTCCTCCAGCTTGTCAATGGCAGGAACCACTCAGGACATGAAATGGATAATTCTGTATACAAACAATGCTGCTTCATCTTAAGTGGGAGGTCCACTTGGCTAAGATCCCCTCTGTCTCAAAAGTTCCAGGATCACACCGAAAGAACTGTCTTTGGGAAGGGATTGTGGGGAACACTTGCTGTCATATGAATCAATATCTGATGTGAGTGACTCTTTTGGTCAATCCAAGTGCTTCCTCTTGCATGGTCACTTTTTTTGGCAGTTCAGGTGATTATTCTGCTGAGTCCTCAGGGGACTGCTTCTGCATTAAGGCAGGGTGTTTCAGGTCTACAGAATGAATTTGTATTTTAGATGATTTCACTGAACTCAATCCAATGGAACAGGAGTCATAGGATGGATTCATAGTCAGTGGAACCTGTGTATCTGCCTTGCATGGCGAAGAAATGATCCTCCCCAATACTACAAAATTTGCCCTCCACCTCCAGTGGATTAGAAGAATCAATACCTGTAGTCAGATCCAATTCTCCAACAGAAGAATGGTAAAAGGATCTGGGTGGAATTCTTGGATCCAGCTGATTGATCGTCACTGGGGAAGAGATTAGAGCCAAATTATCAAAGATGATATCTGATTACAACAATAGAGCTGCCCAACCCAACGCCTTGGCTCTGATACTCCATTGGATCTATCCTGGCCATTGCATAAGCTCAAGGTCCTCAGCTAAGCTCCTGGGCAATTTTCCCTACCCATAATGAAACTCCCTTACCACCTCATATCTTGTTTGCCCTCAAGCAGTGACAAGGAGAATAATTTTATTATATTTAAAACCCACATGATTTCTGAGGTATAGAGTCCTGTAAAGATCCAATTAGAACTACTCAGTCTCCCAGGAGAGGAGGTAGGGGGTTATGGTGGGTGGTTTGTGCGAATAAAGGATGAGATGGACAACATACATGAAACTTCATGGTAAGTACATAACTTCTTTATGTGATGTTGTTAATCTAGTCTTTATTCTTACTGGTGGGACAACGTCCCTAGCTACCTGATTCTTGGGTGGCTTAATGGAGAATATTCCTCAGAACCATAGAACAAAAAGATGCTCTACTCCTAGAAGTCAAATCCAACTTGTAATGAGTAATAAAAGTATGTGGTTTAACCCAAGCTGCTGCAGCACAGATGTTGTCCAAAGGTAATCAAGCTTGGAAAGCTGCAGAAGTGGATATTGACATGGTGGAATGTGCTTTGATAGGATTAGCTATAGTCTTGTTGTTAGAATTGTATATGAAAGGTATACATTGTGAAAGCCAATTGGATAATGTTACCTTAGAGACTAGTTATCCCTTCTTAATCTCCGAATAGGAAATAAATAGTTGATCTGACTTTCTAATTTGTGATGTCCTGTGCAAATAGAAACATAGCTGTCTGTGAACATCTATAATATGCAAAGTGTACTCCCCCTCTGTTTTGAAAATTTGGAAAGAACACTGGTAAGTCAATAGACTGATTGAGGTTACTCTCTGAAACTACTTTAGGTAAAAAGGAAGGGTAATTGCTTAAAGAGACTCTATCCTTGTGAAAAATTATGTATGGAGACTTGGAAGATAAGGCCTGTAACTCCAAAACTCTCCTTGCTGAAGTAATAGCTACTAAACAGGGCATTTTCCATGAAAGATGTTTAAATTTGCATGTATCAGATGGTTCAAATGGAGGGAAGATGATCCAAGGTGGAACTGGGTTTCTATATGAAGGCCGAATTAAAGTAGTTCCTCTGAAGAATGTTTTGAAAAAGTCTGTTTGAAATGATTGCAGAATCATTTTCTCCTATGTTAAAATTTGAGAGCGCTGCTAACTGTACCCTAATAGTACCTGCAGCTGTCCCTTCATTGAATAACTTGGCTAAGAATTCTAGGATGGAATGTAATGGAGCTGTGAATGGGTCTATCTGATTAATAGTGGATAAAAGCCACAAATCTTTCCCATTTGCTGTTGTACAATTTTATAGAAGACATTTTATGGGAAGATAGCAAAATGTGTCTAACTGGAGAGGAAAGGAGAGGAAACCTGGTTATCATGGGAATTGGAGCAGACAAGCTGTTAGTTTGAGACTGTTCAGACTGGGATGAACCATTCCTGATGGATGAGTCAGTAGATCCGGAGCTGGGAACAGAATCCATGGTCCCTCCTGCACATGAGGCCGAATAAAGGGGAACCATATCTGTCAGGGCCAATAGGGGGCAATTAGGATTCTTGTGGTCTCCAATGAACTTGCTTTGTGTAGGACCTTGGGGATTAGAGGTATTGGTGGAAAAGCATTAAAAGTCCCAGGGGCCAATCATGTATAAGTGCATCCCTTGGTGACTTCTCCATTGGTGGGATCAGGGCAAAGTAGTTGCTGCATTTGGCTTTGATGGATGAGGCAAAGAGATTGTAGCAAGGCTGGTCCCATTTCTGGAAGATCACTTCCTCAACTTTCTGACTGAGGGACCACTGGTGCGGCCATAGAATGGCTCTGCTTAGTTTGTCTGCAATCACATTGGCTATCCCTGTGATGTGTATTGCTATGAGAAAACAGTTGGAGGCTGCTGCCCATTGCCAGACCCTCAGAGCTTCTTGAGATAAGGGATAAGATCTGGTTCCCTCCTGTTTGTTTATGTAACAGACTACAGACATGTCTGAATGAATTGCTATTGTTCCCAGAGGGAGGGAATCCTGAAATGCTTGCAATGCCATGAGCACCACCCTCATCTCTAGAACATTTATTTGCAAATGGGCCTCATGTTTTTGCCAGGTACCTTGAATTGTCTTTCTCAGATAATGCCCCCCCCACCCTCTCTGGGAAGCATCTGTGGTCACTGTCGCTTGGGGTTGAGGGGTTAAAGGGATGACCCTGAGACACCAGGGGAGAGTTGAGCCACCTCTGAAGGTCCCTTTTGCATGGGTCAGTTATTATAACCTTGTTTGTCATTGTTAGATCCAGAAATGACCATTGTGTCAAAAGCAACCACTGGAGACTCCTCATATGAAACCAAGCTAGCGAGATTAGAACAACTGAAACTGCCATTTTTCCCTACAACCTGTAGAACTAGCTTGGCAGAAGCCAGTTTCTTTCTGATCAGTATCCTTACATAACATTGAAGGCTGTGTACCCTGTCTTGAGGAAGTTTTGCTGACATAACTGTTGTGTTTATCTGTATTCCTATGAATGCCAAGGATTGACATGGCTCTAGAGCAGATTTTTCATAATTTATGGTAATTCCTATGGAAGAAAAGAGTTGTAGAGTGTAATCCCTGGCTTGTAGCAGAAGATGCCTGGTTGGGGCGGTAAGGAGCCAGTCGTCCAGATATGGAAACATGCGGAATCCTTAGTGTCTCAGGTGAGCTGCCACTACTGCCATATATTTGGTGAACACTCTGGGGGCTGTAGTGAGACCAAAGGGCAGAGCTTGAAACTGGAAGTGACTAGCTCCTAGCCAGAAGTGTAAGAATCTTCTGGATCACCTGTCCATTCGAATATGGTAGTACTCATCCTGAAGGTCTATGGAGCACATCCAATTGTCTTTTTCCAGAAATGGAAGTATTGACTCTAGTGTCACTATCTGGAACCTGGATTTCTGGACATATTTGTTCATATTGCTGAGATCCAAAATGGGTCTCCAGTTCTCTGTTTTTTTTTTTGGAACTAAAAAGAATCTTGAGTAAGTTCCAGATCTTATCTGGTCTGCAGGGACTTCTTGGATGACTCTCTTCTAGCAACTTTTGAATTTCTATGGTTGCATGTTCCTTATGACTGGATGGAATGTCTGGAACTGATCTGTTTACAGGAGCAGGGTAGGAGAAAAAAATGGCATATCCCCTAGATATTATGTTCTGCACCCATCTGTCATTAATTATCTTTTGCCAGGTTTGTCAGTGCAGAGACAATTGCCCTTCAACTGCTTCCGGAGGTGAGCAATCGGTCACTCCCTCAGGAGCAATGAAAGGGCCCTCCAAAGAAGGATTCTCTGGAGCCCTGATTGTACAAGCCTCCCCTGCCATTAGAGTGGTGTCTTCTATTGTTGTTCCACCCCCTACCCTTGGGGGAACTAAAACCCTGTCTGTCATGGAAAGACCTCTCAGATTTTCTGAGCCACTTTTTCCCACTACCTCTCTGACCTTTAGGGAATGGTCTGGTAGGTGTGGAAAAATGTATTCCAACAGCAGACAAAGTCTTGCCTTCCCGTTCACACCTGGTGAGCATTTCCTTCACTTTATGCCTAAAAAGAGAAGTGTCAACAAAAGGGGTGTTAGTGAAGGAAAACTTGAAGGGCTTGACAAAATTGCAAAGGTGCATCCCTGCTTGTCTCCTAAGAGCAATACTTGAATCCGCAGCCATACTCATCCAATCTGCTGTATAAGATATGAACCTCATGGAAAAGTTTACAATCAAACTGAGGTTGGTGAACTGAGCATTAACCTTATCTGCTACTGCATCAGCTACTGCTCCTTGAAGGGAGTCTGTAAGTTCCTTTAACAGGTCCCTCTGTAGCCTAGTAAAATGGATAAGGTAGTGCAGAGACTGACAAGCAAAGGTCACTGACAAGCACACATGCTTCCCTTATCTATCCATGGTCCTAGAGTCCTTATTAGGAGGATGGATAGAGGAGCTGGTCTCAGATAACTCCTTTTTAGTGGTTGCCACCATGACCATGGCATCAACTGCTACACCATTATTCAGAAAAGCCTTATCTTTTGGGGCAGTAATGTATTTGTTTGGCCTTCTAGGAGTGGGCTCTATGGAATCTGGGGCCACCCAGGCCTTCCAAGAGGTTAAGTCAATAAGCTTGTGGAAGTAGTGGTCACCCAAAAGGTGGAAGGGCATGACCCGAAAGCCTTCAGGTAAACTGACTCCTCGGCCGAAGGGGTGTGGACTGCCAGTCACCTCTCGGTTTTAACATTGTGAGGATGCCTCCAAAGCAGACATCTTCAGGAGGTGACCATGGGGACCCTTCTGCATCATCGAGGTCAGTATCTGACATAATAGACTCCTCTGGGGAGTCAAGATGCTGCCTCTTGCAGGTCCTCTTCCAAGGAATCTCCTCAGTGGGATACTTTGGGGAGGTTTCAGAAGAGGGGGAGTCCCTCACTGGACATCCTCAGGCCTGGGGTCTCTGTGATCCTGTGGAAGGGTTACCTGAGATGACAAAGACAACTGGCCAGAACTGGGAGGAAGATCTGATAGAGGTCGTGTCTTAGACTGGGAAGGAGTCAAAACCCTCCTCATAACCTCAAAAGCTGACTACCCCTGCTCTAAGGACTCCCCAGGATCCGACAAAAAAGTAATTGGAGCCAAAGGTATCCATGATGATGGGGACAGAAGCTCCGAAGCTGAGGTAGGAGCAGAAATCACCCATGCTGATACCCCCAGAGGCAGAGGCAGATCCAGGAGATCCAAACCAGCTCCAAAGACCTGACCAGAGAGTGTCAGCTCCTAAAGGTGTCCTGCTCTAACTGGAGGGAAACATTCAGGGCAGATACTGACTCTGAGGGAACTGAACGTCCTGAAGCTGACACAGACTCAATCTGGAGATCGGAGTCTTACAGCTCCAAAACCAAGGGATGGATCGGGAGAGGAATAGGTACCAGGAGGGGGCTGTGTCTCATCTGATTCCTTTGGGCTCAGATCCAGCAAAAGTTAAGCCAGGGCCAGAGTCTTTAGTAGCCTGTGCGCAAACCTATCTACATCCTCATCAGACAACCTCCTGGTGGATCAAGTAGATAGTGCTGGAGATCTGGACTTAGCTAACAGTGGAGAAGGGAGCCGTGATGTTATTGGTTCTAGGGAGGGCAAATGGATCTAGTATTGAATTTCTATAGATGCAGAAGATGTCAGTACCAAGGGTTTAGATGTCTCCGATACTGTCTTGGATCTGGCAATGACTGTCTGCTGTGGGGTTTCTGTTGGAGCAGACAGTCAAGGAGTTTTTTTGGCTCGACTCTGAGGTAGCTTTCAGAGCTGAAGATGAGCATTTTAAGAACTTGTCAGAACTTTTTGGAGAGGACTCTGAAGAAATTGTTTCTGTAAAAGGGTTTTTTTTATAAGCCCTTTAAAATAAGCATATTTTTGCATTCCATAAGTGCTCTTTGAAGCCATGACATATGGAGCACATTTCCTGAAGATGCCCCAAGCAGTAAATACACAAAGTGTGTGTATCACTAAGGGGCATCTTCCCACATTTCTCACACTTGTTAAATCCAAGTGGTTTCTCTTCCTGCTTATGTGACATGGTAAGGGAACCAACAATAAGAAAGAATACAGACACACACACGCACACATGCACACACAGACACAGACACACATGCACACACACACACACACACACACACACTCACACACACACACACACACACACAGCCAAACATGCTATGGGTGAAACAGAGAAGTATGGGAAATAAGTTATATATATATATATATATATATATATATATATATATATATATATATATATATATATATAATCATCTTCTAACTTAAACGGACGATAAAGAAAAAATAGAAAGAGGAATAACGTCCTCTAAGTAAAACAGATGACAATTATGCATCCTCTAACTCAAATGGGTGATAATGGGGGCAGGGAGCACTCACTCTACTATATTAGCTAATGGAAAGATAGTAGAAAAAGACTGACAAGTAACTAATAAAAGTTTATAAAGACAATAAAATTAAAAAAATACGTAGCCCAGAGCTAGCTTTTCAGAACTTCTTCACTGTGTGGCAAATGAGATCTGGGGTGGTAAGGGAGTTGCATTATGGGTAGGGAAAATGCCCACAAGCTTAGCTGAGCACCTAGAGCTTATGCAATGGTGGAAATGGATCTGATGGAATGGATCCAACCCCACCAGTGAGAATAAATACAAGACTGATAATATTACATCATGGATTAAACATTCCCAGGCTATTGGATCTGGTTGACAGCATGGATCTGAGGAAACCAGTGCCTAGGGGTGTACCAGTGCAGGAACTTGGATAAGAGTAAAATGTATGAATCTGAGTACTAACAATAATCCTTATTTCGATCTAGATTAGAAATGTGTGCAATAAGCGATCCAAATCAACTTCTGAAGAGCTCTTGTAGGATCTGAAAGACCTCATAGACAAGGCTGAGGAGAGTATAAATCAAAATGGTAGCTCCTACGTCTGGATCAGGAGGAGGAGGGGTGTATGTGGGAATCAAAGCCACATAAACCTTGAGTCTCTAAATCTTTGGAGTTGAAGCTAGAGCCAAAGACTCTGGAGGCCGTTTTTTTGGCTCCAAGTCATTAGACTTTGCAGGCTTTTCCCCTACCTTTTTTTATTTAACTGGTTCTAGATCTGGTGAAAAAGGAGCTTCACAATTAATTTATTTCTGCTGTCTGAGATGGCCCTCGGTCCAAAAGCAGCATAAATGTATCATTATACGTCTAAAAGAGAAACTCTTAAGCATACCATATGCATATCATGGATGTCTTGAAGGGGGGTTTTGGGCCCCCATTTACTACACTTCTTAAAGCTAGTAGGTTTATACATTCTGGTGAGAGATAAATGGCAGCAACAAGTCGATCGTAACTCTAATGCAAGACTAACAGTACAACAAATAGCAATGAGATCTATAACACCAAACTGTAGAACGGAAAAGTACAGCAAACTGCTAGCTACTATTAAATAGCAATGATAGTAACAACAATCTAACACTTCTACTGCTATTCAATAAGCTGAACAGGCACTAACATCCACCAAACTGGTCACGTAGCTGAGAAAGAAAGGACTGAAGGGAAAATCTTAAATTTTAACTTTCTCAAAAGCTAAACTATCACAACAAACTACACAATATGAAAATGAGTAGGAATAAAGACAAAAGGTCACAAGAGAAAAATCTGTCTACCAAGTTTTATATTTAACAAATAAAAGGCAGAGCACATCTGCCGAGATCACTGTTGTGACTTTATGGCAAACAAGATCTGAGTTAGCCAGGGAGGCGTGAGGCATTATGAGGCTGTAAAATCTTAGAAGGGCTTTTGGCTGGACCACTAAATCAACCAGATTGGATCCAAGCAGGGCTCTCAAGAACCCATATGTCATCTATGTATCTATATATATATATATATATATATATATATATATACATATATATATATATATATATATATATATATATATATATGCATCTTTCTAAACACACTTGACACATTGCCCCCCCCCCCCATGAAAAATTAAAATAAAATCAAACTTTGCCCCATGGCTCAGTAAAGACACCCACAAACTAATGCACAAACGAGATAATGCTTGGAAAGTTTGGTTAAAAAGTAAATCTCCCAATCACCTCCAAGTATTTAAAGAACTTACGAATCTGGCCAAAAAAGAAATCTACAAAGATAAAAAGTGCTTTTATGCTAAGTCACAAACCTCCACTCGTTCAAATCCTAAAATTTCTGAAAAAATATTAACTCCATCCTAGATCCTGGTAAACCCCAAACCTCCCAAACCTTCCTGACCATGAGACTGCCTCTCTCCTTAACCAATTCTTTATAGAGTCTATCAGCAAACTGATCAACACAGACCAAAATCTCTCCCAAAAATCTATCCCACAACCTAATATCACATACTTATCCTATATAAAATCTCTACTCCTCAAACTTAAACTGTGTTCCGCTCTGCAGACAAACTATCCCCCACTTACTCAAGCTTGCCGCAACATCCATTGCCTATCCAGTCTCTATACTCATTAACCATTCTATAAAAGAAGCTACTGTACCCAAAATCTGGAATTCCGTTTACATTATTCCCCTTCACAAAGGCAGCAACTCTAATGATCCCACCAATTACTGACCAACTGCCATACTCTCTCCACTATCCAAAATACTAGAAAAATGTATTCACAATCAAATCCTTAGTTACCTCCTACAAAACAACCTCCTCTACCCTACCAAACACAGCTTCCGACCTCCCCATAGCACCTCTACAGCCATGCTATCCTTCACCCATGCCATTGTTGAATCTAGGAACAGTAATACCTTAGTCTCATGTCTGTTCCTCGACTTATCTAAGGTATTTGACATGGTATCCCATTCCAAACTTCTGATCAAACTGGCTAACCTCAACCTATCAATCTCAGCTCTCTCATGGACCTATAGTTACCTCACTGACAAACTTCAGTCAGTTAAATGGCAATCCTCCTGCTCTCCTTTCTTACCTACACAAACTGGCGTACCCCAGGGTTCCATTCTTTGACCTCTCCTCTTTAACATCTTTACTAATGACCTTCACTCCTCAACCTCCTTCTCAGGCCTCATTCAGTATGCTGACGATTCCACCTTTACCACATCTGCTAACTCCATCACACTTCTCCAAACACACACAGAACAGTCCTTCCATCTTGTAGAAAATTGGCTAAAAATCAATCATCTTATCTTGAACCCCAAAAAAACAAAGCTACTTCTCTATCTCCCAAAAAATAACAACCACCTCAAGGCTAATTTCTCCATCTCCTCTCTAAATAGCACAATAATCAATGTAGACAATCACACAAAATTACTTGGCATGACTATTGATGACCAGTTAAAAGCTGACTTACACATTCACCATGCAATAAAAAAAAACTAATCAAAAACTAGGCTTGTTATACAGCAACTCAAAATTCCTCTCTGCAGTATCTAGACAATCCCTTGCCCAAGCCTACCTCCTCCCTAGGCTATTCTATGGTTCACTTGTCCTCAACAATCTTCATTCCTGTTTACTCTCTAGATTTGAGCAGACCTACAACAAAATTGCGAGATTTGCATCTAACTTCCTCAACTCAACCCAGCACTGCCTAGCCCTCCATAAGCTTAAATGGCTTGAATTCTCCCATCGCATAAAACTGTCCCAATTATAGTTAACCCACTGTATACATAACAAACCCACTTCCTGCCCCTCCCTCTCAAATCTTTTCACACAATATTTCCCCCCTACGCCCCTTCCGTAGCTCTGAGAAATTTCTTCTTGAAACATTTACATCTAAACTGAACATAGGAAATCTCCTATATAAATCTTCCATCTCAAAATCTGGAACAGCCTACCCTCTAACCTACGAAACATCACTCAAGCAACAAGATTCAAAAAGAACTAAAATTATTCTTCCAAACTAACTGGATATGCCCATGCCAGGATCCCACCTAATCATCCTACTCCAACCTCTGAATTTTCTGTCTGGTTATTGCATAACCTTATGATACTATGTATAACTACCATATATGACCAAACAACTCTTCCAATTTCTGTAAGGTAAATGCCTTTCAACCATAGTATGTATATTCCTTTGTTTACTGTCTGAGCTATGATATTTCTTATTCTTGTATTAACATGCTGTTTTACTTATTCTTGTATTACTATTTATATAACTATTACTAGAGCTTTTTTCCTCAGGTCTCCACTGAAAATGGGCTATAACTGCTCAGCTGAACCAACCCAGTTAACAAATGGGAAATAAATAAAAAAATATGTCAGATGATACAGACTGGATGCATAGGATCTGGCAGCAGTTTGTTTGCTTTCCTTACCAAGCAGTGATTTCTTAACAATATGCAACTGTCTGATTATTCCTACATAATTTATGCACAAATATACTCATGGATGACATTTTTTTTATTTAACACATAGGCCTCTCTGTTTTCAGTTTATAATTCATGTTGTTCTATAACAAATTGCGTTCCACTGCAGGTTTACTTGCAAACAGTGACTCACATATTCCTTAGTATTCAGAACCATTTGCCGCACTGCAGTAGGCAATTACGAGTAATGAGCAGCACAGATATGGGAAAAATATGGTGGAGTGATTCAGAAGTGTATAAAGTACATGATGTGAAGCATCACTACCAGTAAGTTCGACAGTGCTGAAATCCCACTGTTAATGCAGGGGAGTGGAGGAACTCTGTAAGAGGTAGCCATTGCTTTAGCAAATTTGTATATGCAACAGCCAGTTAATGCTGCTAGTAGCCACAATGGTGGACATCAGAGTGACCATGCCATCTGACCACACTTAACATTTCATGGCATTCACAACACCAACATTGTAAAGGGATAATGTATATAGGAGCACCATACTATAGTAGGTAGACATGTATTACCCTCATCTACAAGCTCGTAAGAGTCCTGAACTACTCCAGTGGATACTAAGGTTATGTGTGGCTTTATGAATACTAGATACACATATCTTTCAGTGACCAATCACAATGAGAGTACCACAAACATCTACCTCCAGAATACTCCATTTTCTTGTTGTTGTGCTACAGCACGTGGAGGAATATATCTGGCTCTCTCATAACACAGAAGATGTGCTCAGGGCATAGACTGCACATATACTGAAAAAGGCCCCAAACTGTGAGCTGGGGAGAATGTATGTGAACCATAAAAGTTATAACTCCCATCAACTGCCAGATGGGCTGTAATGCAAGGATATTATCTATGATGGGTCTGCAGACCACCCAGGCATCTTCCATTACTCCTATATATGGCATGTGCGAATTTTATCAAATGTTTTTGAGGGATAATATTCCCCAGAGGTATCTTATTGGCAATGCCTGATATGCCCTGAAACTCTGTTTGATGATGTATATGAGAAGTCAAAAGACTGTGACAGACAATGAATGCAACTATGGCTTATCATAAACCTGGGTCATTGTACAGCAAGTGTTTGAAATGTTAAAGGCATGCTTTCACTGCCTGGCAGATTCTGGTGGTGTGCAGCAGTATGACACCAGCAAATGTGCTATGATGGTCTCCGTATGTGCAATGTTATACAACATAATACTGAAGAAGCAGCTGCAGGAGGGAGGCCATGTGCAGCAGGAACATCTCCCATACTACCAGGCAATGAAGAGCAAGCTACATGAGCAGTCAGTGGAAGGCCAAGTTGCAGAGAATGACCATGTTAGACAGAGATGGATACAGTACACCATGGCACTGGTAAATAAACAAAGACTGGCCCATAGTATTGGTCCATAGTAAAGCATATAAACTACAGTAAAAATGATGACTACAAACCCACAACCAGATTGTGCTTACCCATACACACACTGACCACACTGTGCATCAGACATAGGCACCCCAAGTAACAAAGTACAAAGGACAGGGCACAGTTATCATCATTGGCAGAGGTGGGGAAGCAACACAAATGTGCAATGTTTTCCACAGGGAAATATGTCAAACACAAACACCCCCAGAGATTCCTCGACTTTGTCAGTGCCAATGCATTGTATCAGCTGGTCAACACCCCCACAAGATGTGAAAATATCCTGGACCTGGTACTAATCAACATGTAAAGCCACTGTAGTACCCCTACAGTGTCATGCTCCTTGGTAAGATCTGGCCATAAAGCATTCACTTTCAAAATCACCATCTCCCATGATCCCCCCGCCTCCCCCTTGCCAGGGTCAAACAAAAAAAATTTTCCAAAGCTGACTACAACCTCCTGAGAGCAGGTATAAGAAGGTTCACAGCCACCATCCCTTCAGTTGGAACAAGCACTAATGTCCAAGCCTACACCAAAAAATTATATGAACACCTATATAGCTGCATGGACTCAGCAATACCTGACAGGACCAAATCATCTTCCTCAAGGAAGAGTAAACCTGTCTGGTGGACAGCAGCAATAAACAGACTCTATAATAAAAGGAAAAATCTCTCCTTTGTCTGAACAAGCAAATAAGGTCACTGGTGAAATCCTCTAAGGCTAACTTTAAGTCCAAATTGGCCACATCCACTAAGGACAATCACAAGGCTTTTTTCACATATGTCCATAATCTCAAAGGTAACTCCCAAATCTGCTCTGAACTGGTGGTTAAGAATACCACATACACAAACACCATAGATATAGCCAACCTGCTGGCAGGCAACTTTAGTGAAAAATGTACCCTCCTCTCCCCCCATCAGTAAATCAGGACATCATCAGCACCCCATCCCCTCATCACCAGGGAGCAGGTCATTAATGACCTTTCAAAGGCAAAAAATACAGCCTCCATGGGACCCAACAACATACCTGGCTGTGTCCTACATTAACTCAGGCAAGAGCTATCAGCACCTATTCAACCAAAGCCTGTGCACCAGCTTCATCCTAGCAGAATGGAGGACAGCTACTGCCATCCCTCTACACAAAGCTGGAGTGTCCACTGACCCAGGCAATTATAGGCCCATCAGCCTAACTAGCCTGATCTGCAAGGCCATGGAACGCACTATCATGGACCTTATAAACAAGGACATTGGCAACCTCCAAACACTTGATCCCACACAGTTTGGTTTTGTCAAAGGGAGACCATGCCTGTTAAACTCGGTCGCTTTCTTCAAAACCTTCACCAAAGCCATAGATGAGGGGAAGACAGTGCACACTGCCTACCTTGACCTAGCCAAAGCCTTCAACATTATTCCCCACTTGGGCATAATAGATAAACTCTCCCAACTAGGCATCAACCCATATGTTACCAGATGGGTAGTTAACTGGCTCACTGATAGAACCCACTCAGTCAAAACAGGGGAAGCCACCTCTAGTAGTAGACCGGTAACAAGAGGCATACCCCAAGGATCAGTCTTGGGGCCTCTACTGTTTGGGATATAATTTTCTGAGGCGCAAGCCTAAACCAGTGGTCTGTGCTGACCAAGTTTGCAGATGACTGCAACCTGGGCACTGTCATAAATTCCCCTAGTGATGTGAACATCCTCCAAGAGGGCCTTACCCAAACTAATGACTGATGCCAAAAGCATGGCCTCAAACAGAATGCCAAGAAATGCATCATTATCCCCTTTGGGAAAAATGGTGTCCCCACCAATTATCACATTAATAACAAAGTACTATGCATGCAATCAGGTTGTGAGGGACTTGGGCACCCAGCTTGATAACAACATGACTTTTGACCATAACATTGCCTCCGTTATATGGAAGGCTTTCTACATGGCCCACCTCATAAGTAAGGGTATTTTATCCAGGGACAAGGAGGTCATAGCATCCCTGTACTCCTCCCTTATCAGACCCATTATCAAGTACAATTCCCCCTTTGGCATGTACCTTGCCAAGCACATGCGGCAGTTGGAGAGACCACAGAGGTTCCTGACCATGAAAATTCAGCGTCTCAAACACCTATCCTATACAGATATGCTAAAAGCCCTGTCCTTCTACTCAGTCTCATACAAACTGTTCAGAGGTGACCTGTGTCTGGCATACAAGGCCGTGTCAGACTCAGCCTTGATGGAGTTGCTACGTATCCGTAAGTCAAACTCCACTCATGCAACCTGCATGCAAGACCTAAACCTGGTCTCTGACATTAATAGAACTTGTTGGTGGGATAGATTTGTGTCCCAATGACTCCACTATCTGTGAAATAGACTCCCTCTCCATGTCAAGCAGAGTACTTCACTAGCCCTCGTTAAGAGGAACCTGGATGACTGGCTGGGAAACAGAAAATATACCCTGGGATCCCACCTGTGTCCCTTCTGGACAGGGAAAACAGGTGCTGAATTTATGGGAACATGGGTGAAATTCTTGGCTAGGCTTATAAGAGCTTTCAGGCCAATAGTCTAGTATTGTCCTATGAACCCATTGCTGTAGAGAGTGAAAATAGCCAGTGTGCACTACAGGTGGAAATGTAAGGGATTATTGTAAACCTTTCTGGTATGGGTTACTGAAAGTGTGTGTGTGTGTGTGTGTGTGTGTGTGTGTGTGTGTGTGTGTGTGTGTGTGTGTGTGTGTGCGTGTGTGTGTGTGTGTGTATGGGTGTGTGTGCGTGTGTGTGCGTGTGTGTGTGTGTGCGTGTGTGTGCGTGTGTGTATGTGTGTGTGTATGTGTGTGTGTGTGCGTGTGTGTATGTGTATGTGTGTATATGTGTGTGTGTGTGTGTGTGTGTGTGTGTGTGTGTGTGTGTGTGTGTGTGTGTGTGTGTGTGTGTGTGTGTTGAACTGGGAAATCAAATGGTTTGTATATGGGTATATTCAAACATAGCCTCAGCAGATGTTGTGTCCCTCTGACAATATCTTATGGACAATTTCAGGGCACCCATGGAAGATGTACAGGCATCCTATGTACACCCTAGAGGTAAATGATCTGCATGACTGAGCAATGTCCTCTGTCTGACGTGGAAGTGACATGAGTACCACACCATTGGAGATGTCCTCTCCTTCCCATATGCAACTCTGCATTTGACATTGCTGTGGAAATGGTGTTGCTGAATGACTGTGACCTAGGCCTTCCAACTACACAATGACCACCTTCACTACAACCAGTGGTGGACTGACTACATGACATGTGCCTGGCACAGTTCCAGAGAGTAAGGGAGGACCTGCATTGTGCCAGTTGGTAATGGAATATGTCAAGAATGTCAAGCGCATGGAAAATACACTCCCATACTGCATCATGCATACCGTGCATTACACACCAACCATCTCCGCAAAGACCGAGGTGTTGCTATCCTACGCTTATGAGATGGTCCTGCACATTCACTGGGTTGCAGACACTGACATAGCAGTCCAGGGGAGAGCAGCATTAATGGCATTCATGGCTACCAGTACACACACGAATACAGTCATCCCCATGTCCTATAGTGTTCCTTGCACAAATTGAGGACTGCGTCACAGGAGGGAGACACACTTCCCAGTCTGTGTGTGTCAGCACTGACCTGTCCTTTGTTAGTACTCCCTGTATCTTTCATGGTTGTCCACAGGCATAGGGGATGGACCCATTGCCTGGATAGACAATTTGCTTTGCACACTTTCTGTTTCCAAACTGACACCATGCTCCTTGAATGTCCAAGCTATTTATCAGAGTAGGACTCAACCCTGACATCAGGCAATTGAATATCCCTGGTAGAGGAGGTGGATAGGACATAACCTGTGAACGCTTCCTGAAATTCATTAATTCCAATGCTGTGGACCAGCTCATTCTTACCCCCACTAGAGGTAGCAACATCCTTGACCTGGTCATTACTAACTTGGGCAACCATTGCTCTACACCAATAGTCAACTCCTCCCTGGTTAGATCCGACCACAAACTAATCACCTTGGAAATCCACATCCCTCCCACTCCCACCCCCCCCACACACACAAAGGTAACCACCATGAAAAACTTCTCCAAAGCTAACTTTGAACTCCTAAAAACAGAGGTGGCTAACTTCACAGCACCCATGCAAATGGAGAATAGTTGCATGACTGCTGAATCATACACCAATGCACTGTACAAACATGTACACAAATACATGGATCTCGCCATACCCAATAGAACCAAGACGCTCTCCCCAAAAAAAAGGAAGCCAATCTAGTGATCCTCTGCCATAAACAAACTCTACAACAGAAGGAGGAAACTGATGTGGAATAAGGTGAAGTCCCAAGAGTGGTAAAACTCCCTTATCAGCCTCAACAAAAGGTTGAGATCCCTCATCAAATCCTCTAAAGCTAGCTATGAAAACAAAATTGCAGCAGATAGTAAAGACAACCACAAGGCCTTCTATAGTTATGTAAAAAATCTCAACAGCAATACCCAGATTTGCTCTGAGCTACTGCACAATGGTACCTCTTATACTGAGCCAACAAATATTGCCAATATCCTAGTCAACAGATTCAGTGTCAACTTTACCCCTCTCTCCCCCCCAGAGGACCAATCACAATACTAGTAGATTGCCAGGCACCCAATATTACTGCTGCAGAGGTTAAACAGCACTGTCCAAGGCCAAGAATACAGCTTCTATGGGACCTGACAATATCCCTGGCTGTGTTCTACATGAACTACAGAGTGAACTGGCACCTCACCTATGTGCCCTGTTCAATCACAGCCTCATCTCAGGCTTTGTCACTACCAAATGGTGCACTGCTACAGTCATCCCTCTCCACAAAGGAGGAGCGACTACAGACCCTGGGAACTATCGCCCCATTAGCCTGACAAGTTTGATATGCAAGGCTGTGGAACACATCATCATGGACCTAATAAACAAGGATATAGGGAATCTCCAAACTCTGGATCCTACACAGTTTGGTTTTGTGAAGGGTTGATCATGCCTTCTCAACTTGGTCGACTTTTTTGAGTCAGTCACCAGAGCTGTGGATGAAGGCAAAGTGGTTCATACAGCCTAATTTGATCTGGCCAAGGCCTTTGATACCATTCTCCACTCAGGAATCATAGAAAAACTCACAAAGCTGGGCATCAGGCCCTATATCACTAGATGGGTTGCCAACTGGCTCACAGATAGAACCCACAGTGTGAAAGTAGCTAACTCCAAGTCAGACTGATGATGAGACATGAGTGGAGTCCCACAGGGTTCGGTCCTGGGTCCTCTCCTGTTTGGTATCTACTTCTCTGAAGTCCAGGTCAACATGAAGGGACTCTGGCTGACAACGTTCGCAGATGATTGCAAGTTGGGAGCTATTATTAACTCCCCAAGTGATGCTGACATCCTACAGAAAGGACTCACTGAGACCAACAACTGGTATCAGAACCATGGCCTTAAGCTCAATGCCAAAAATATTTCATCATCCCCCTTGGGAAAAACCTGGTTCCCTTGAATTACCACATCAGTGGTGATCCACTTAAACCAGAAGGTGTTATAAGAGATCTGGGAACACAAGTTTATAGCAACCTGTCTTTTAACCACCACATTGCCACTGTGGTCAGAAAGTCCTTCTATGTGGAGCATCTCATTAATAAGGGTTTTGCATCCAGGAAGAAAGAGGTCATTGTCTCCCTCTACTCTTTCCTCATTACACCAATCATTGAGTACAATGCCCCAGTTAGTATGTACCTCACTAGACACCTGCAACAACTGGAGAGGCTGCAAAAGTACCTCACAAAGAGGATCCTAGGACTTAAACATTTGTCCTATATGGACAGACCTAAAACACTCCAACCATTCTCTGTCTCATATCGCCTACTTAGAGGTAATCTCTGCTTGACTTACAAAGCCATGTCTGACCCAGCTCTGTTAGAAATGCTACATGTAAAGAAATCCCAATCCCTCCACACCACATGCTCCAGAGACCTCAACCTCATTACCACAATCAACAGAACATGCTGGAGGGACAGGTTCATATCCCAGAGACTGCCCATGCTATGGAATAGACTTCCCATACATGTCAAGTAGAGCACCTCATTGGCCCTCTTCAAGAGAAATCTTGATGAGTGGATGGGAAATAGAAAATTCACCCCTGGCATCACTCCAGTGGCTCTGCTCAACAGAGGCACTAGGAACTAAGGTTGGGTGACATGATGCCAGGGTAATCCTATGGGCTAGGCTTGTAAAGGCTCCAGGGCCATTAGCCTAGTACACACCTATGAACCTATGAATCTAAGACACAAAAGCACAACACCAGTTTAAATATAACCCAGTAACTCTACTTTGTTCCCACTGCAAAAATAATAGGACACTGAATAGTGGCAGTAATGGAAAAGAGAACTTTACCCTGTGCAGGTGCTCATGCTCTTGCAGCCCAGATGTACTTACAAGAAAAATATGCATTCACTGCCTTGTACAAGAGTATATAGATCACAGAATAAATATTCTTAACATTACAATAGCAAAGCACAGCTGAGGTATCCCCAGTAGACAACCTAGGGTCAAGTTGCACCTAAGCTCCAAGGTATTACACATCTCTGTGGGAAAGAGATGAGTGCAATTCTGCTTGCAGAGGAGCACAAAATACCTCCATCTCTTTCAGTAGTAGTTTAATCAATGACACAACCTCCCACTGCCCTATCCTTCCTTGCAAGACAGGTAGCATGATTTTGTATATCTCAAATAATATTGGTATCCCTGCATCTTACCTTCTCAAAGTTTTGGCACTAGCCACTGGCAACATTAATATCTGTCACAACATCATGCCAAGCACTGATATGGTAGGGCTGGCCAGCATTCTTCTGGCTTTACAGCAATCAGACATGGAGATAGAGTTTCGGCAATAAGATTTCATTCTCTACATGGGAAACTTCCATTTTCATGTCTTTTCCAAACATGATGTCAATGGAGAAAAAAATACATTGTAAGAGTATGTCACTATGTAACAAATGCTTATCAGATGATAGTATTTGTAGTGTACCACAAGCATGTGCTGCTGACATAGTAATATATTATAAACGAAAAACACAATGGTGGAATACAGGTGGTAAATCTACCATTGCTGTGAATAATAGGTAAAATAAAATGATAAAATAAGGCCAGCAACGGGCGAAGCAGGTGGCCCAAAGTCCAAAAATTCAGAACATCAGCAATTCAAAGGCAACAAGTAATTCTAAGCACAGTCCAAGGTGCAAGTGATTCTAAGCACAGTCCAAGGTGGTAGCACGCAATGGAAGCAAAACTCAGGAACTTGAAAATCTTCCAAAAATATAAAAATCCTTTATTTGCAGTCGACCATGGGTAAGCGCTTTCACAACATAGCTTCATCAGACCATCAAGCAACTACTATCAAATACACCCTATATATAATGAAGAAGAATTAAAAACGACCAATAATATGCTCACATCAATTAAATAATTAAAGTGACAAAAACCAAAAACTATAAACTCGCAAATTAAAACGCATATCCTTATCTAGTAAAATAAATAAATAAACAAATATAACATGTTGCAACAATATACAAACAATATATATAAAAAGCAAACATATAAACATATATACATTTCTATAAAAATCAAAAATGAAAACAATGCAACTGAAATTAAGAGCACTTATTTACGAAGTCTCCTTTTCCTAAGGGCAGGTTTTATAGATGCCCTTTCATTTAAGCCACTGCCCCTACCAGCATGTAATATAATAATCCAACAGGACTCCCTGTACTCAGTATGGGTAGGTAAATCACCACCCCTAACACTGGGTTGTAGAGTTTCTATAACCCTAAAACTGAAAGGAGGGGAAAGACGCCCCCGCTCCATGAGCAGGGGGTGCCAGAAACGCAAACTCTCTGGAGAGCTGGGTCAGTCACAAACCTTGAAGAAAATGTGGGGGAGGACTCAGAATCATTAATTCATAACATCTCTACATATGCTCTCTCTACTGCAGAACATCAAGTTTTAGTCAAAGGTCTAAGTTTTATTCCTACTCGCAGGAGTAGATTATCTGATTCCATCTTAGATTTACGCATGTTTTGTAGGAATGTTATGTTACGTTTCATCTATGGCAATAATACAACTACAGACTCTGCTCCTATTGGTTCTTTTGACCTCAGGAGACCGAGCTGTTTTGTCCCTAATAATCATCCTCTTTTAGATGCTTATTTGAAACTGACTGAGGATTTATTGTTTGATTATAATGATACTCGTGATAATCATTTTGTACATCATAGGAAGAATTTGTCTTATAATGAGAGATTAGCATTGAAAGCATTACAGGACAACAATCACATTGTGATTCGACCTGCAGACAAGGGAGGCCTGATTGTTGTTATGGATAAAGTCCATTATGAGCATTCTATGTATTTGATGTTAGATGATGCTACCTTTTATAAAAGGATTACTGTTGAAGATGTATACAGAGTGATATTATTGGTTAACAGGTGCATCTCAGATGTCTTTTCTGCTCATTTGATTACACAGGAAACATATACATTCTTACAAGTGGTTAATCCTTTGATTCCACTTATTCAAGGCCTTCCTAAGGTTCATAAACACATTACTAATCCCCCTATGCGTCCGATAGTGGCAGGTGGCGGTTGGTTCACCGAGAAAGCTTTAAGACCTATTATTGATTTGAATACAGTAGTCTTAAGGGACTCTAAACAATTTTTACTACATTTATATCAGTGTACTTCTACCGTTCTTGATTCCGACTTTAGTAACGTCATTTTTGCAACTTTTGATGTTCAGTCTCTCTTTAGTATTATACCCAATGATTTGGGTATTCAGTACATACAAGAGTATCTTTCATTACATGCTGTTTTTTAGAGATGGTACTTGAGAATAATGTCTTTACTTTCAATGGAGATATGTATCTCCAGAAACATGGCATAGCTATGGGCACATCTTGTGCCAATAACTATGCCAACATGTTTCTGGCCCATTGGGAGTTGAATAATCTTTTTTCTGTTCCTGATTTTAAGGAACATGTTTTATTTTATCGACGTTTCATCGACGATCTTTTTCTTTTGTGGAGGGGTTCTCTCCAGAGTTTAGAGTTATTTTATGAGGTCATGAATAACCTGTTGCCATGTTTGAAGTTTACTTTCAATTGGTCTTATGATCATATTGAATTTTTGGACCTGTTTATTGAGAAATTGCCTGGGAATATCATTAACAGTGGGGTGTATCAAAAGACTTGTCATAGGAATGCCTTTCTCTTTAGGTCTAGTATGCATCTGGGCTATATCTTTAAGAATCTCATTAGGGGTCAGGGTATATGGGCTTCTAGACTAAATCCTACATCTGCTGTTTTTCTGAGTGAAATAGATGGCTTAAGTCGTAAATTGATGGCTCGTGGATATACCCAAACTGAGATTGATAGACAATGGTCTGATCTCAGTGATTTGAGAATGACCACAGCAAGCCCTTATTTTGGGCCAGCTCTTGACTATCATACTACCCATCAAACATTAGACACCCCAGGAGTTAGGGTATCTTTATTTTATACTAGTGATTATAGAGAAGTTACACAGGTATTTGGTCAGTTTTGGTCAATATTACAGGTTGATAATGACCTACGTACAATTGTGGGTGATAAACCCTCCTTTAGGTACAGGAATTGTATGAATTTGAAGAGACTCCTCTGCTTTGATAACCAACATGGTTGTTCCTCTACACAATCTGGTGTAACTACACCTTGTGGTAATTGCAATTTTTGTGGTTACATAAATTGTCAGGTATCCTTTTTTCATCCAGATCTTTGTAAAGATTTTGTTTTTCATGTTTCTGCTAATTGTATGACTCCTCATGTTATTTATCTGGCTGAGTGCTCTGCCTGTCATTCTTTTTATGTCAGCAAGACCAATAGGGTCTTGCGTGACAGAATGCGGGAACATCTTTGTCATATCAGAAAGGGCTCTCTATTTAATGCCCTTTCTAAGCATGTTATTAATACTGATCCCTCGCATACTTTCAGTTTTAGGGTTATAGAAACTCTACAACCCAGTGTTAGGGGTGGTGATTTACCTACCCATACTGAGTACAGGGAGTCCTGTTGGATTATTATATTACATGCTGATAGGGGCAGTGGCTAAAACGAAAGGGCATCTATAAAACCTGCCCTTAGGAAAAGGAGACTTCGTAAATAAGTGCTCTTAATTTCAGTTGCATTGTTTTCATTTTTGATTGTTATAGAAATGTATATATGTTTATATGTTTGCTTTTTATATATATTGTTTGTATATTGTTGCAACATGTTATATTTGTTTATTTATTTATTTTACTAGATAAGGATATGCGTTTTAATTTGCGAGTTTATAGTTTTTGGTTTTTGTCACTTTAATTATTTAATTGATGTGAGCATATTATTGGTCGTTTTTAATTCTTCTTCATTATATATAGGGTGTATTTGATAGTAGTTGCTTGATGGTCTGATGAAGCTATGTTGTGAAAGCGCTTACCCATGGTCGACTGCAAATAAAGGATTTTTATATTTTTGGAAGATTTTCAAGTTCCTGAGTTTTGCTTCCATTGCGTGCTACCACCTTGGACTGTGCTTAGAATCACTTGCACCTTGGACTGTGCTTAGAATTACTTGTTGCCTTTGAATTGCTGACGTTCTGAATTTTTGGACTTTGGGCCGCCTGCTTAGCCCATTGCTGGCCTTATTTTTTCATAGTAATATATTACATATATTTGCATATAAGAGTTTGCTAGACTTGCATACACTGCTATATGGCATAGGCACAGTGCCCCCAAGAATCATCATGCCTCCACCAACCTTCTCATAACTATAATGTGCAACAACAGCAAACCAAGTAGGTAACCCTCAGCAGTATACTCAACTCTGATTTACATGGAATGAAAGACATGAAAGTGGAAAGACAGAGAACATTTTGAAAGTTTGTACTTTAAAAAAAGTGTTTAGATGAGAAAGATCTAAGATGGATTTCCATTGCCCTCCTTTCCTTGGCACCAGAAAACAACCTGGAGTAGAATACGTTAACTGAAATCTTTTGGGACTTGTTTCATGGTGCCCTGATTCAGGAGGTCCTGAATAATGGGGGCAAGCAGAGACAGTTGGTTGTGAGGAGGATGTGGCCTGCCTTTCAGAGAATTAATATTTTCCCAGGACATGGCATAATCATCCTAGATGATGGACAGGACCAATTTGTTTGTGGTAATAGCTTCCTACTAGGCCAGGGAGAGTGACAGACTTTTGGACAGATGGGTTAAGGGACTGAGGGCAGGGGAGGGGGCGTTGTGAACATGTCAGAAATTTTTATTTCTAAATGGAGGTTTCCTATGAGATTTGTAAGAGTACTTTTTCCTAGGGTTTTTTCTTGTTTTTTGAGTTGCCCTTATGGGCCCTTTCTGAGGAAGGACATAGATTTCCATCGGTAGTCTTTATGGCATAGGAACTGATGAGAATACACTTTGTCTGCAGTCTTTCCCAGTCTTACATTGGTCTTGAAGAGTTTTGAACAGAATGGTAGGCTGAGGACCAAACAGTAGGTCACTGTCCAAGGGGGAGTCTAAAAGTTTTGATTTGAAGTCCTCAGGAATAAGCTGGCTATGAAGTCATACACATCTGTGAATAACAGGCCCAACAGCTGGTACCTTAAAAGAAGCATCCACAGCATCATAACTGTACTTAAGGCTGTGTCTGGCTACTTGAGTGACCTGGGAAAGAATACATTTATTGCTTTGATTCTCCAGTTGGAGGATTCAGCATAACTTTGTTCAAGGACTGAAGTACAGAAATCAAATATTTAGTCATTTGAGTCTGGTAGTTAATTGCCCTAATAGCAAGGGTAGAAGAAGTGTATACCTTTGTTCCCCATCTATCCATAGCCCTACTGTCTTCATACGTAGGTAGGGCATTAGCACTATCTAAGAGCTGAAAAAGCTTATCTCAGGCAAGAGAGATTAGAGAGGGATCTGTCACAGGATTCTTGTATCATATTTTATGTCTTCAAGCACCTTGTAAAATCTGTCTGGTCTTTTAGGAGCTGGTTGTTGAGTGTTAGGCACTGAAGAGGTGGACTGGAAAGTGTTCTAGAAAGCCTCAAGAACAGGAGAGATTGGGAAAGGGACTGGAGTACTCATTTCAAAAAGGGCATAATACCTCTTCTGTATGTCAGAGATCTGAGTGGATTGCCATTCAAAATGCTTCATCGCATTCTGGATAGTCTCCCAAAGGAAGCTTCCTGAATAGGGGAATATGGAGAGAGTGAGTCCAGTTCATCTGAAGAGATCTGCCCAGGAGAGTGTAAATGAGAAGAATAGTTGAAGGAATGACCTGAATCATAATCTTGTTTTTCTCTCTCTAAATATACATATACTATAAGCCTGCTTTTCTCTCATTTCATATTGCAATTCCTGCTTGTATTATACTAACTTACCTTTAATTTCTTTATAAACCGGCTAAAATTTCTCTCACTATTAAATCATTGTCATATAAATTGCTTCTATTCTTAACTGGTGTTTTCATATTAAGTCTAATTTGGTATAATTATTTAAACTATAGTTGTTTTTTGTATTATTTTTAAAGACTATAAAACTGTTGTTATTGAAATGTTTTGTAACACTTTGGAGCTTTTCACCCTAGGCTTTCAGTAAAATGGATTCCTACCCAGTCTGACTTTTACAGTAATCAAATGTTAATAAATAAATAAATAAACAATGAATCACAGTTTATCAGACATATTCGCAGTCTGCAAGCCCACAGGAGCCATACTAGCCTCTGTCAGGGACTTGGTAGTGGGCAGCTGAGAAATAACCTGATGTACCTCGGGTTCTGCAACCTCAGCAGGTACGTCAGGGTCTGAACCATTGGACTGCATGTTTGTTCTGGGCCTCTTAAGCTTCTTCTTAAATAAAAGAGGGACATGTGGAGATGTGGATTCTATCATCTTGGACTGGGACAGACATTTAAGATGCTGAGTCTCTAGAAAGGTGTTGAGTGAAGAAAGCATCGACGTAAGGGTTTTTGGAATGAACGATTGGTAAATGGAGTAGAATCTGAAATACTGTTGCAGGCCTAGACAGAAAAGGCACTTAGTTAGCAAATTCCTGTATGAAATCTGTCTACTGCACTCACACTTACCCTCCTAGTTGACATCTAACAAATCTGAACAAAAATAGCGTAAGCAAAAATGGAAGGTTCCCCAGTGGGGCACTTATCTGATAAAATGATCGAGTGAATCAATGCTACCAATGATCAAATGGCAATCAGTCTGATAGACGCACAACCTGTGTTACAGCTGGCAGAGAAATAGTTTCAGGGTTCACACTCATAAGTCCTTCTATATATCCCTTAAGTTACGAGCTGAGGTCATGTGTCAGACACACAACCTCAGGAAGGTAAACCTTTGGTACCACAGCCAGATGTCAGCTGTGAAAAACCTTGTGTCTGGAATACTGTAACAGTGTTTTTAGTAAAGACATCTGCAGCTATGTTATTTTTCCTGTCTCCATAACACTCAACCCAATACAGAACCATGCAGTGTACAAGGATAAAAGACTTGGGGTTGTTTACATCTGATGACAAATTGTGGTTAAGTATGTTCCCTTGGTATGTTCAGCACACAGATGCATGCTGACCATCAGTCAAAACTCAGCAGCAGTCACCCGCACAGTGACATTGCCAAGGTAGTCTTACACACAGTTCTGTATTTTGATGCAAACTTCAACATGTGTTGCCATGGCAACTTTAAATTCTGCCTTAAAAAACTCCTGTAGACTGTACCTCCATTTATCTTTTTTATTACATGTGGAATTCATTCCTTGCTTTTCCTGAGAAGTTCATCATTGTTAGAATATGTTATCAAGCCTACTGGAAATGTATTTCTATACAGTATTTACACAAGGAATACTTCAGTGAAACAGTGCAGCAAAAGCAAACTAAGAAATGTGTAGAAAGTACAGGTCTGTAGGTAAATGTACCATAAAACAGAGGCTCTAATAGACCACTGCTGCAGGAGCTTACAATATTAGGGTAATATTATGCCAAGGATATGACCAACCAGACAGCTTATCAAAACAGGTAAATTTACTTACAAAACTGCACTATGTTCAATATTAGATCACAGTTGCAGGAGCCTAAACTATTCAGGTAGCTTACCGTAGTTTAGAAACCAAAAAGGGAGAAGGAAATAAATTAATCTCAAAGCCCCTGGAGAATGGTCCTAGCAAAGTCTCTTCTGGATCTGGAAAAGGAATCCAGTTTATAGTGCTCTATGCACAGAATGCCACTTTGCTGCCTGAGTCTATATTAGATGAATGAAAGTTCATCTTAGCGAATGCTCACATGAGCGAATATTGCAGAACTCAAAACCACACGTGAAATCGCAGTACAGTGAAGATGGGAATATTTGCCCTTTCCTCACTGTATTGCGATCTCAGAGTTGGAATATATATTTGGGGGGGGGGGGTGCAGCCCCCCCACAATTGCAGTTTCGAGTACCTGGATATTCGCTCATGTCAGCGTTCACTGAGATGAACTTTCGTTCATCTAATATTGACCCCAGAATAATTATAGAGTTCACCTATTTCCAGAAAGTCACAGAAGAGTCAAAAGCTCAGAATGGGTTATAACCCTGCCTGGAAGTGGTTCGTTAAGGTGAAAATAGCAAAAGGAAATAGCATGAGTCAACCATCTAGAAATACTCCACTTTTATAATGGTTGTCCTTTTCTCTTAGTTCCCAGGAGACAAACAGCTGATTGGCTTTCCTGAAGGCTTGAGATTTGTCTAGGTAGCATCTGTGCTGCCTGTGGACATCTGGAGTTTAACAAATTTTCCCTTCTTTTTGGGGTTCTGGAAAAAAGGCAGGGATATTAATAGACTGGCTCAAAATAAACTCTGAAACAACTTTAAGCATAAAAGAATAATTAGCTCTTAAAGAAATGCTGTCCTTGTGGAAAATGAGGAAGGGTTGACTCACCATATGATATTTCTAGCAGAAGTAAAACAGTCTTCCATGTGAAGAACCTCACCTTGGTGTGATGAGCTGGCTCAAATGGAGAATGAGTAAGCTTCTCAGGGACAAAATTTAGACCCCAAGGAGTAGGCGCTTGTCTTCTATGTAGACAGATATGTAAAATCCCATTTAAAAGTTGCTTGACTTGGGAATTGGAAGAAGGGGAGAGGAGGGGGGGGCCAAGGTCAGACAAGCAGAAATGGGTGAAATATGAATCTTGACAGAAGAGAAAGAAACACAGAGGCTAATTACTCACACAAATAATCAAGGAACAGGAGGCACTGGACCTTAAAAAGGACCCTTGTCCTTGGAAAATCACCAACTAGAAAATCCTTTCTACTTGGACATAAATGATTTTCCAGTAGTAGTCTCTTTAGTCTCCATCAGTACTTCCTAAACATCCTTAGAAAAAAGGGTATCAAAGCTCTATTATTTGGGCAGTCAGCTGCAGAAATTTCAGAATGGGTTGTATCAAACAACTCCTGTCTGGAGTGAGTAAATAAAGACTGTGGGAGAGTTTGTGGTAATTGCCCTTGGCAAGTTTCAAAAGAAGATAGACCCACTATTACCTGGGACAAAAGGAAGTCACCACCAATATCTATGGGAAGTCATTCTGATCTGAACCTTTAGAAAAAAACCTGGATATCTGTGGAAATGATGAAAAATCAAAAAGGAACATCACCATCCATGGGAATGAGAAAATATATACCTTCCAGGTCTGTTTTCAAGGAATACGGGAGCAGAATTTCTTTAACTGTCTGTTCTGAGAGGAGGCAAACAAAGCTACTTGCCCACAGTTGGATCAATTCCTGGAAGACCCCCAAGTGTAGTTTCTTTTTGTGAGGATCTGTCCTGGTCCTGCATAGCTTATCTGCTACAAAGTTTTTCTCTGATGGAGTTAAACTGAGCTGAGTTGCTATGTCCCAGGCTATCCTACAAAGTCTGCAGAGGATAAGATCTGGTTTCCCTGTTTATTTATGCACAACATCACTGTGGTGCTGTCTGTGAAAGTTTGCAGACATCCTGAAGACTAGTGATAATTTAGGGCTTTCAAAGCATTTATTACTGCCGTCATCTCTTTGACAATTATATGCTTCTGTTTGTACTGTTTATTCCACAGGCATTGCACCTTTACCCCTTTGGAAGCAGCACCCCATGGTCACATCTGAAGCACATGCTGGGATAAACTGAAGAGGGAGTAGAAGGGAGAATGGGAGACCTGAATTCATAGAGAACTTGTCTACCCACCATAGAATCCCCCCCCCCCTACAAAACCCAGACTTAGGATCTAACAAGTTAAAAGGTGCAGATGATAAGCCTAGATTGAAGAGGTACCACTGAATTTCTTTCATTTGAAGTCTGGTGAAGGGACTAATATGAATCATATTGAAGCCATGTACGCCAGTATCCTGACAAATTCCTGGCAGATAAAAACATCAGAATTAAATAAATTTATTAAGTTGATCCACTAAGATAGAAGGAACATAATTCTTACATGCCATGCAAATATTCTTAGGCATTCATTTAAAATTACAAACATTCAATGTGCACATTACTAATACTTGCATATTTACAAATAGATCCAAACTGTATGTTGTTCTCTCCACATAAAGATTTTACTACATTTTCTAGAGAATATGGTGCAAAACATATAGCAAGCATGCCATTTGGAAAACCAGTTCTGTTGCACACAAATGAGTTAATGAGTCATTTGTAATTTCTGTTCTAACAGAACATGAAAGAAACTGATACATTTTTTTTTTATTTCTAAAACAAAGGAGATTTGCTGTGCACTAATCAAATTTCCCTGGATAAAATATAACTACCACTTTAGGTTATGAATGCAAAGAATCATTTGAAGCAACACACATTTCCAGTTACCTATTAAATACAGCAATACTTTGAACAGTTTGATGGTATACGCTCTTATTTGCTTTAGCATTCACAGGTAAGTACTAGACTAACTGCCCTTGTGGGACATTTTAGGCCTAGCCAATTTTTCCAAAGGTGATAAAAACCCTGTATATTCTGTTTGTGAGGTAAACACCTTAACCATTATGCCAATCCCCGTGCACAACTGTGTTGAATATGTCTCACTTCAGCAGAGAAACCTTTAGTGAAGTTTGTGCTACATACCTTGCCGAAGGCAATCAAGAGATGCCTGACCCCAGCTTTTAGAATATGAAGCCTCAAAGAAATAGCAGTAGCCACGGAAAGGAACCCAGTCTTTTCCTTTAATTGCATCTGGACATTTCCCAGGGTGCTCGGGTGGATCAGTTGGAGGAACATCTGCAAGCAAACAAATACCAGTCTCTCAAACTTCACAGTGGAAGAGTCCCTGAGTAAAAGTTTTACTTCAGTTAACGGATTTTACATTTTTTCAAATTCTCTGTAAATAGATGCACAGTTTAAACACAATAGTCTGCTTTCATGAGTAATATCCATTTGAGTTGCAAAGTAATCAGCTGTAAAACTAACTGACTCAAAGACAAAACTCATAGTTAGGGTTGGTTGTACATTCTATTCCAAAAGGCTGGCCACTAACTGTGTCCTACAGGGCTCCATGTTGTTTCCATTGTTTGGAATTGACTTTGCTAATATCTAAGTAAACATCCATGGTCCATGGCTTACAAAGTTTGCAGGTGTCTGCAAACTGACTGCTGTCATTAACTCAATAGCAGCTTTTTTCTGGGAAGCATGGATACCCTGACATCTACCACATAGAGGAATCTTCCTACAAAGTTGACACTGTGATTAAAGACCTTACATGAAAAATTAACTCTCTTTTGTCCACTAAATAGCATGTATTGTCAAAAAATACTTCTAACTTGCCCAACCAACCACTAAATAATTATCATCCAGATCTTAAGAGGTTATTGCCCCCTATATCCCCCCAGTCCCAATCACAATAGAATATATTTTTTCTTTCATGGACTTGTTCAAACATATTAATTAAATCAGGAAACTCCAAAAAGTCTTAATGAAAAAAGTCTCAGATATGAGCTCCTTAAGTTGTAAAAGGCATATACTCTGTCTCCTACAGACTCTTACATGCAGCATCTGTTTTGCCTATAAGGCAATAAAGGACCCAATCTTGACAGACCGCTTATATATTAAAAAAGCTGGCAATATCACAATTTTCTACTGTTAAGAACCTAAGCTTTCATTGAAATATTAGTAGCACCTCTACCTAAGACCGCTGTCACTACCAAAGAATTTCCTTCATTCAGAACAAACTCCTACTCCATGCCATACAAAGTAGCTTCCTAACTCTCTTTAAAGCCAGCCTCAGTGAGTAAACAGGGATCTGTAAACTCATCAAAGGCCTACCTGTACAGGCTCTTAATGATAGCAGAAGAAAGATGTGGGTACAGCAGGGGCTAGAATTCTAAACATCTGCAGGAGTGATTTTCTATTATAAACTTATGAACTATAACATATGGGGTATGATCTGAGAAACCTGACCATAATTCTTTGCAACATGTTAATATATGAGCTGCCCAGATATACGGCAAAGAAAAATGTGTACAACTGGAAAATGTTTTATAGCTCTGAAAGCTGTAATATGCACCACTGAGACACACAGCCAGAGGGAAATGCACCACTCATCAACAAACAGTTGCAGAAGCTCTTTGTCACATTCTCACACGTTTGTGTGTGTGTGTGTGTGTGTGTGTGTGTGTGTGTGTGTGTGTGTGTGTGTGTGTGTGTGTGTGTGTGTGTGCATGTATGTGCGTGAATGCGTGTGTGTGTGTGTGTGTGTGTGTGTGTGTGTGTGCGTGGGTATGCGTGTGTTTGTGTGTGTGTGTGTGTGTGTGTGGTTGTACATGTGTGTGAGAGACAGTGCAAAGTGCAAGTTTTCAATACTCTCAGGTTTCTCTGTAATTAATCAAAAGGTGCTTCAACAAAGTATTACTTTAAGGGTCTGCACACACAACAAAGTATTTTTTTAAGGGTGTGCACACTTATGCAGTCAGCGTATTGTATGTTTTTTATTTTTCATATTTTTCTCCTAATAGATTTGTTTGTTTTTCAATTGAATTGTACAGGTTATACTTCACATTAAAGGTGGGAAAAGTTTTGAAATGCTTTATTGTGGTCTCATTTCTTTATATCACAAAAACCTGGCATTTTAACAGGGGTGTGTACACTTTTTATATCCGCTGTATATTCCATTACCCCAAAAATTAATTAATATTAGACAATGATCCACATTTTGCAAGCCAAAAAGTCCATATCATTTTGTGAAAGAATGTGAATTTAAACAAATGACTTCACAACCCAGGTAAATATATGCAAAACAACAGAATGCATGGTCCAGACTTAAAAGAATGTGGTAAGAAAATGTGACAGTACTAGAGCCTCAGACTCACGTCTTTTAATTCTAGAATAGTATAATATATCTGCAGCATGTAAAATGCTCAGCATCAAAAATGCTGTTAGATGTCTTAAAACTAAGTTACCTAAAAGTTTCTGTATGAATAATTGCATTGTGTATAATCGGCATTGGTACTGGCCCCTTTTCCCCATTTCTTTCACATGAACTTGTGGAGTCACACCAACAACAGTCAAATCACCTAGATAAAGTTTATTTTTTTTATTTTTTTTTTTTTTATAAAAATGTGATTATTTGATGCTAAAACATCTAAAGATTTAGAAGACCACAACTCAGAACACTCTCTAAATTGCAAAACACAAAAAGGACAAGCCTCCCCACACACCCCTCAACATGAAAGCATGACCCCACAATGCCAAATGATTTAGGTATATATATATATATATATATATATATATATATATATATATACACATATATACACACACACACACACACACACACACACATATATATATATATATATATATATATATATATATATATATATATATTAAAATGTTAAAATGCCAGGTTTGTGAGATATAGAAAAATGAGACCACAATAAATTATTTCAAAATTTTCCCATCTTTAATGTGACCTATAACCTGTACAATTCAATTGAAAAACAAACAAATCTGTTAGGGGAAAAATATAAAAAATAAAAAACATACAATACACTGGTTGCATAAGTGTGCACACCCTTAAACTAATACTTTGTTGAAGTACCTTTTGATTTCAATTACAGCATTCAGTCTTCTTGGGTAGGAGTCTATGAGCATGGCACATCTTGACTTGACAAAATTTGCCCACTCTTCCTTGCAAACTCACAATAAATCTGTCAGATTGTGAGGACAGTTGCATCCTGGGGGATAATTTGTCTGACACTTTATAACCTTTAACACTGTCATTATTTCTAACATAATTTGCAAGAGCCAATCAGATTATCCTCTATCTTCTACTCCTCTAAGCCAATCAGATTATCCTCTAGCTACCCCCGCTGGCCTCCTCACAGAAGTTACTTCTACCTCCCTTCGACTGTGGCGCCATTTTTGAATCCCTCCACCAAGGGTCCACAGCCTCTCCTCCCTAGTCCTGCGGTCTGGACTGCCCAACTTGCACACTGGTTGGTCTACTTAACGTAGTTGTATTAAGCTGTATAGTTTCTAGTTGTGTTCTTATTCTTGCTTATATAAACAATTTATCTTGCTTATTCTTGCTTGTAACACAATTTAATATCGCCTGCATAACACTTTATCTTGTTTGAAAACATGAACAAAAGCTTGTATACATGTCTTTCTAAACCTAATTAGGATATCGCTGTCCTTCCTACTGTGTTTTATTCCCGCTTATTATAATCACCAGTATAGTGTCTAATTGAACTGCTTAGTAATGCAGCCCCTTCTGCAGTGCAAAAACTAGCATACTGACCCTGTAATCAGCTTTACTGGGTTGAGCTAGGCTATTGTTTTAAAGAATAACCTGGCAAATGGGATTGTAGTTGGTGTTATACCTGTCCCATTTGTGTGTCTGCTACTATTTTTCATTTGGTGTGCACAATAGGCCACCTCGTGGCCTTCATAGCGTTATTAACAAGTACTGCACTAAAGTGGAGCTCGTATAATAGATCATTTATAGTAGTGGCTTTTATAGCATTATCAATGAGTATTGCACTAAAGTAGAGCATGCCCATAAAAGCGCATTTACAAAATGCCTGTCCTTTTTAGATTTTAACTGTGTTCCCCTCTGGCTCAGCTGTTACTGTCTTTTTCATTGCGCTGAGTACCTGCAAGAGCATTTAAAAGCACAACGCCCAGCATATCTGCTTCTTTTTTCTTATGGCATGTGCACAAGACCACCTCGTGGCCTAATTGCATTATTATTAACAGGTTCTGCACAAAATTAAAGCATGCCTACAAAAAGCACATCTTAGAACAGTCGATTCTTCTTAGAATTCTACCGCGCTTAGCCTGGGACACAGCTGAACGCCTGGTCACATCAGACTGTACAACGCTAATTTATAGGCACAGCTGTTACTCTAGCTCTGAGCCTGACACCCAAGCAAACTTTGGAAGGCATACATGATATTCATTTTCCGCATTTTGTGTAAAAAAGCTTCAAAAAAGCTCCCAGCTATTCTAAAGCTCTTCACAGAGTGCCTGTTCTTATCACTTTTTACTGCACTACTTCACTGGCACAACTGATAATTCTTCATTGCGTTTTGTGCTCAAATAAGCTAATAAAAGCTCCTTACCAATTAAAAGCGCATCTTAGAACGCTTGTTGGTTTTGAATTCCAGCGTGCTATTCCACTGTTACTGCTGATAATTTATTTGTGTTAAGTGCTTAAATAAGCACAACATGACCCATTCAAGTTGTTCTGCTGAGGTTTCTGTATAATTTTCTGTACTGATGTTACATTATTTCAGTAACCTTCCTGCATTAGATTACTTTGTATAGTTTTGTGATTTTCCCTGCACTAGAACACTCTTTGTAGTTTCTATGGGACATGATCAACCCTGCCTGATATTGTCTATACTAAGCTAACTACAGTGTTACTATCTCCTCACAAATTGCATTTAGAGTCTCCAATATTTACTAAGCTGTAAAATACTTGATATTTGCTTAATGAAATAGCAGATAAACTGTTTTTGTAATTGTAACTCTCACTGCTTGAATAATACTATTTCTAGCCTTCCTTTCTCCTGCTCTCCCCCACCTATCTGCCACTACTCTCTTCTAACAATCTCCCTCTCACCTCGACACTAATGACTCAATCTATACCTATTCTCTAGCCTAGTCTCTAACTACTGCACTCTGCTACACTATCCCATCTGCCCATTAAATTGCTACTCTCCTACCATTCTCCCCCTCCTTCTCCTCTCATTTTTCCTCACCTGTATTTTAAACTAATTTCTGCATTGTCTCTCTGCCACAGTACTTCAGCCCTGGGTCCTCCCTCCCTGCATTTAAGTAAAAAGGAATTTCCTCCAATTAATTCCCGAAGGCACCCTGAATCCCAGCTGCTTGACTGGCACACTGAAAACTACCATTTAAGGAGTCCCCCCTACAAGATTGAGTTAATGTATGTGCTTAAAACACGGAAATTAATTACTGTATACTTGTGCTATTTTTAAGTCGGACCTCCTTGTGTGCACTCCAGCAGCCTACCGCAGACTGGTTTACTCCCTCCCCCTTCTAATTCCCCCAACCTAGAACTTACTAAAACCTACAACAGGTTTGGTCATTCCCCTGCTACTTACTATTTTTTCTCCACTAGGTGGAAGTCTCTGCCTATACAACCCGAGCCTCTCAGTTTTTTCCCAACTGGTTTTTTAGTCTTACTCTAAGAACTGGCTGAAATTTAACTTCATTAAATTACAAACATCTTTTTTCAACTTGCACAACCCTCTTGAAACGCTAACCTACTCTACCTTGCCTGGCACTTGTAGCTCAAAACTTTCTATTATAGCTATTAAACTACACTTAGCTGATACTTTTTCTGCTGCACTCACCTCTTTGGCACTTCCAGCTCCATTCGCCTTGTGGGCTCACTCCGCTCCCCTACCCTACCCCCAATTCCCACCCATCCCAGTGCTCTTTGCTTTATTTTCCCCATTACCTCACCTGTCAGCCCAATTAGCCATTAGCTTTCCTCTCCTCAATACCCCTCCCACACAAAACCCTCCCTCATACACTCCTGCAAACACATCCCTCCCTCATACTTATACCCTCCCCACTGTTCTATAATTCCCAATATAACTCTAAAACTTTATTTCTTCCTCCCTTAATTCCCATAATAACTCTAATACATTACTACACATTATTCTCAGTCATAACCATCAATACCCTTTAAAATCCACATTTCTCTCTCTTTATAATCTCTCTCTCTCTCTCTCTCTCTCTCTCTCTCTCTCTCTCTCTCTCTCTCTCTCTCCTCTAACATGTTATCTTTAAGTCACCATATCCTCCAAGCCCCCTATCTCATTCTTCTGTTACTAATTCCCTTATACCAAGCTACCTCTTATTCCTTCCATGCCTGTCCAATACTACCAACAAAAACTACCTCCAAACATACTCTCTCATAACCTCAATCTTCTTTTCATTTCCACTCTATCTCCCCTTCCCTCATTCAATCCAACCCTCTGCACCTATTCCATCCAAAAATCTTCTCCTCTAAACCCAAGATAGTGTCTTCTACTCCTATCTATAATCTTCCCAAACCTACACCTTGCAAACCAAAATGCCAAAAGGATGTCTCATTCTACAAACTAATCCAAGCAGGTGACATCGATCCTAACCCTGGTCCCATATCCTGTAACAACTCCACCAATCCCAAATATTTTTCCACCCTTCATAATACCCTAAAGATCTTTACAATAAACGCACAGAGTCTTAACAATAAATCTCACCTATTCCACACCTGGCTAAGCCATAACAAACCTGACATCCTATCTGAAACCTGGCTCAACCCTTCCATCTCTGATTCAGAGATCCTGACCCCAGGATTTCATATTCTCAGGAATGATCGAGTAAATAAATAAGGTGGTGGCACTGCCCTAGTCTACACTCACATTAATTCCTCTCCAAATTCCAATCCCCCAATTCCAGAACACTGAACTAACCGCTGGACTATTAAAATTAAACAAGCACAAAAATATTTGCTTAATTGCCCTCTATATCTCTCCAGGTAATAATATATCAATACTTGAAGAAATTCTCCTATGGGCTTCCACAAAAATCAGTTATGAGACTTACATCTTAGGAGATGTAAATATTGATTGGAATAAACTCAATTGCCCCTCTCCATCCCTATCCATCAACCTCTACAATTGCACTCAGACAATCCTCTCTATCACCCAACCTAATGAAACTAATTCCCCAGGATCCACCTTAGATCGGATCATAGTCTCTAACCCTAATAAAATAACCAGCTCTGGTACAATCCCTGATATCTTTAGTGACCATCTCCCAGCCTTCATTCATCGCTCCACTAGCTCTTCCCCATACCAGCATCAATTTATCCAAACTCACAACCTTTGCAACTTCACACCCGCTGCTTTCTAAAATATATTCAAACAAATGAACTGTCATATTCCAACCCCCCTCGATTAAAGGTCTAGGCCATTTCAACACTGTCTTCCTTGACACTTTAAACTCCATAGCCCCCCTAAGAAATAAAAGGATCAAACATAACACAGCTCCATGGCTTTCGAAAGAGACCAAACAAATTATGCACTAAAGGAACAAACTATGGAAACTTCACCAAAAAAAATCTACCCAATACCTTGCTTCACTATAAACAGCTCCGCAACCTTGCAAAACAGCTAATCAAGAAGAACAAAAAAAGCTACTATACTAAGCTCCAGTCAAATAACTATAATAATCCAAAACAATTCTGGAAGTCTATAAACTCACTTCTCCATCCAGGGTCAAAAACAAATCCGTGTTTCAACCCAAGTAAAACTGACCTTGAACTAGGCTCTGAATTCAATTCTTTCTTCATCGAAACCATCTCTGCCCTCACAAAATCTTTTCCCAGCAATAACCCAGCTAACCCTCACCTTCCACCCCAAACCCACCAAACTACCTTCCAACTCTGTTTGACCTTAAACCTGTCTCCACAACTCTCATAAAAAAACTATCAAAACTCAAACCCTGCTCTAATGCACCCGACAACATCCCCTCGTCCTATCTAAAACTTGCCGCAGATGGTATTGCTCTCCCAATCAGTATCATTATAAACAGATCAATAAAAGAATCCTATGTCCCCAAACTCTGGCACTCAGCCTTCATTCTCCCTCTCCATAAGGGAGGAAAAAATACCAGCACCTCAAACTTCCGTCCTATTGCCTAACTCTCCCCTGTATCTAAAATCCTTGAAAAGTGCATCCACCTCCAACTTATGCCATTCCTGACCCAAAATAACCTCCTCACACCAACTCAGCATGGCTTTTGCCCTGGCCACAGCACCATAACTGCCCTAATCTCTTTCTTAGATACTGTCAATCAAGCTTGACATTCAGGGCAGCTAGTTTCCACTGTTCTTCTTGATCTGTCCAAGACGTTTGACACTATTGCCCACAACCATTTCTCTATCATCTCTCTAACCTTCACATCTCACCTAAAACTCAATCCTGGTTCTCCAGCTATTTATCAAACAGATCTCAGGCTGTCAAATGGAAAAACTCCATTTCTTCCTTCTTACCCACCCCAACTGGTGTCTCACAGGGATCCATCCTCAGACCTATGCTATTCAACATCTTCATCAATAACTTTCACACTGCTATTCCTGACAACAAAATAATTCAATACGTGGATGACTCAACCGTAGTCTGCTCTACCTCAAACCTCTCTGAATTGCTGTCTAAAACACAAACTGCCTTCTCAAAAACTGAAAAGTGGATGCACCTAAACCACCTCTCTCTTAATGCTAACAAATCCAAGATTCTTATATTCCCACCAACTAAAAAGCACTCCTTCAATTAAAATGACTTCCTTAGCCAAACACACCTATAGAAGTCATACCCTCAGCTAAACTACTTGGTATAATTGTTGATGAACACCTAAAGTTTGATATACATGTACAACAAAACATAAAAAAAACACCCAAAGCTAGGTATGTTATATAGGAACAATCACTTTCTCTCCAACACAACTAGGCACACTCTGGCCTCTACTTTTCTTCTTCCTTCCTTCCTATATGGTGCTCCTCTCCTAACCAACCTGTCTTCCTCTACTATCGCAAATCCTTCCTTACTATATAGTGCTCATCTCCTAACCAACCTGTCCTCCTCTACTACCTGAAATCCTTCCTTACTATATGGTGCTCCTCTCCTAACCAACCTGTCTTCCTCTACTACCTCAAATCCTTCCTTACTATATGGTGCTCCACTCCTAATCAACTTGTCTTCCTCTACTACCTCAAATCCTTCCTTACTATATGGTGCTCCTCTCCTAACCAACCTGCCTTCCTCTGCTACCTCAAATCCTTCCTTACTATATGGTGCTCCTCTCCTAACCAACCTGTCTTCCTCTACTACCTCAAATCCTTCC
This sequence comes from Protopterus annectens, assembly GCF_019279795.1. Lineage (NCBI taxonomy): Eukaryota > Metazoa > Chordata > Ceratodontiformes > Protopteridae > Protopterus > Protopterus annectens. Next base: position 116,879,879 of record NC_056731.1, on the reverse strand, counting down.
TTACTATATGGTGCTCCTCTCCTAACCAACCTGTCTTCCTCTACTACCTCAAATCCTTCTTTACTATATGGTGCTCCTCTTCTAACCAACCTGTCTTCCTCTGTTACCTCAAAACTAGAAAGCTGCTACAATATAATCACTAAATTTTCCTCCAAATCCAAAAATTTCACTCATCACTGCCTTACTCTGCAAGCCCTGAACTGGCTAGAACTATCAAACTATATAGATTACCTACAACTCTCTATAGCACACACACACACACACACACACACACACACACACACACACACACACACCCACACACACCCACACACACACACACACACACATTTTTCAGCCTAAAAAATACCCTGCTCTAACTAATATCCTTCCACCTTATATTCCCAATAGAGCCCTTAGATCTGGGCATCAGAACTTAATTGCTATCCATAAACCTAAACATCTGCTGGCCAGCCGCTCCTCTCCTATGCTCTTGGCCAAAAAATGGAATTCCCTTCCTTCCTCACTAAGAACCATCCCAAACTCTGAAAATTTCAAGGCCCTGCTTTATAAACACCTGTCTACCAAATGGAAATGCCCCTGCCTCCTCCCTACTTAATCTTTGATCACTTCAAGTATAAGAGTCTCCCCATACTGACACATACGCCCTATATTCCTTGTACAGACCTATTCTTACAGCTCTATCAAATTGCCCTGTAATCTCCTGCAGATTTATCCCTCTACTTAATTCTTCTACTCCTACAGCTATACTTGCTCAACAAAACTTGTAAATATTGTAAATATAGAGTACTCCTTTCTTCTCTAATACGTGCACATAAAGCATCTCCACTATATCTCAATTCCTGTAACTTCTCAATACATGTAAATATCTATACAACCTTAACACTCAGTTTCAAAGAGTTGCAAAGAATTACTGCTTACCTATGCTAATGTAAAAAAGCTTAATTTTAATCAGTTCCATAAGAATTATAATCTGTACTGTCTTGTATTCCTTGTAATCACATTTGTAAACTGTTTAATTCATTCTAAAACCTTGCTTGTATTTCTTGTAAATCTTGTATGTATTCTGATTTAATGCATTCTCGGAGCTTTTCTCCCCAGGCCTCCACTAAAAATGGGCCATGTTGACCCAGTGGACTTCTCCGGTAATCAAACTGGAATAAATAAATAAATAAATAAGAGGCTGAATAGCCAGGGCAAAGAGTAATGGGAAGAAGGGGCGCCCCTGTTTAGTGCCTGTTAATATTTCAAATGGGCTAGATAGATAAGAGCCAATCTTTACATAGCCTATGGACCTTTCATATAGATTTTTAATTAATCCTATAAGGTTTGGGGAGAAATTGTGTTTCTGCAGAGCTTTAAACAGATATGTCCAACTTAGGGAGTCAAAAGTTTTATCTATATCGAGGCTTAAAATACACAGCTCATTTTTCTTCTTGTTTGCTAAGTCTATTAAGGACATAAATCTAATTATATTTTCTTGTACCTTTCTGTTTTTGATAAACCCAGTTTGGTCTTCATGAATTAATACTGAAAGAATATTTTTTAATCTGTCTAGTAAGATAGACATGAATATCTTGTAATCAATGTTAAGCAAAGAAATTGACCTGTATGATGTGCAAAGATTGGACTCTTATTTGGTTTTAATATGGGAGAGATGATAGAATATTTCCATGAGGGAGTTTTAACTTCTTGGAATGCATTGAGTAAGATTTTGAAGATGTTATCAGGTAAGAGTTTATAAAATTCTGGAATTGGACCATCAAGCCCTGGTGCCTTTTTTGTCTTAAGATTTTTTAATTGTTCCTTTAATTCTTTAAAGGAAAAGGGTCTGTCTATGTTATTCATATTGTGTTTAGATAGCTTCTTTTGAATATTAGCAACTTTTGCTATCATTTGTAGATGAGTTAATATTATTAATATTCTTGTCATTTTTTTAAAAACATAATAAGATATTTTTAGATCCATTACTTTGACAGTCATTATTTCTAGTGTATATTATTTCTTTTATATGACTTTTTTATTTAGATATGTAGATCTAATCACAATATTGTGCATACTCTTAGGATTAATTGAGTAGGATTGTAATCTGATTTTTTCCAGATTGATTGATATTTTATGCTGCATGATATCCTCACATTCCTTGTGCAGTTTACATATGTCAGCTAATGCAGATTTGTCATTTGATGTAAGTTTTAGTTCATCAATTTCTTTTTGTATGTCTACCATTTTTTTATCCGACTTGTTCCTTTTATTTATATACCAACTTTTGACTTTACCATGTAAGACTACTTTTAAAGTGTTTCATAGGATAATATCTGAAACCTCTCCATTATTATTGGTGTCTAGGTAAAGCTTTATTTCATCTAGAAAACATTCCTTAAATCCTTGTACTATTACTAGATAAGCAGGTAGTCTTTGGCAGAAGTTTAAGGGGTCAGTATTAAGAGTTACACTGAAAGTGATAGCACTGTGGTCAGACATAGAGCATGATGTCAGCATTGCATTATCAGTTTTGGCCAGCAAAAGAACTGGTTACAAAGACTTTGTCTATGTTGGTCTGAGTGCCAAATATGTAAGAGTTGTGAGAATATTTCAGGGAGGATAATATTTTTATACCATCAATGTCAATTAGGTTCCTGTCATTTATGTAGTTGTTCAAGTGCTTGGCAACAGGGGCATCTTGAAGGGCTTACAGCTTGTGGTGTCAGTGGAGGATAAGATACAATTAAAATCACCTGCTAATAGTAACTCACCTTTGGAATATAATGTTATGGTGTCTAAATGATTTTTCACAGTTTGTCCCAATCCAGCAGATGTTTGCAAAAGTGTACCTCTTTTTATCTAGTTTTAGTATGACTAAAGCAAGTATACTATCATTGCTTTAGTATGAGTCAACTATTTCTGGAATTCTCATTGATTTTCTGTGTAAAATTAGGACACCTCTTCTTTTGTGGTTGTAGTTTGAACTTACCAAAATATTATAATCCTTAAAGATTAATTTGTTTAGCTCTTCTGTTCCTAAGTGGGATTCCTGAATGAATGCAAAATCTGCTTTATGTAGCATTAAACATTTGTTGATACTACTCCATTTCATGGGGTTGTTCAAGCCATTGACATTAATAGATATAATATTAAATTGTATAATTTGATGAAGACTGTAATGCATGCAAAGTGTATATAGTTATATATTTATATATATTTTTAGATTGCCAAATGGTCTAAGGTTTACATATTTCCAGCCATGTAGTATGTTGTCTTGAATAAAATGACCAACTTAATAATCTGGTTAAATAAGAGGTACACATCAATATCAATTTTATTTTAAAGTTCATAAGGGTTATATTATTATGACAGCTACTAAGTAGGGCAGGACCAGCTCAAATGTTACACTGATGGGAGAAGGGATGTGAATTTAACATCTATAGCAATAACACTGTTTTACAGCACAATAAGCCACTCCCTTGCCTGATAAAAAGTATATATAGTTAGAAAGCTTGTGAGTAAACTATTACTCTGTTATTTTTATGTTATTCGAATCGCTTGTCTGTGTACTTAATAAAGGATTTTCAACTGGAAACAAGCAGTCTACCCTGCTTGGATTACATTTGAATACTTAGTAATTCTGTATAATATTTCCAATTACATGTTTTTTATTATTTTTTTTACTTAGGATGAGTTTAAATTCACTACTTCTACCATTAATAAATCTGATTACTATATAGTGATTAACTACATATATATGGATTGAAAATCTTCCACACAGAGAAGTTTCTTACACTGTTTTGTTTTTGGATCCTCTATACTTGTTTAGTGGGTTGTTTGAGACTTCAGGGATACCATGGAGATTACTTGTTTTTTAAAATTGAAAAGTGCTTTCCTTGAATCATTATGACAAATACATTTTTAAAACTGTTATGGACAATTTAAAAACTTTAAATTTAAAAATAAAACTATATTTTAATAACCTTCTGCATGGATGAACTATATCCAAGCTTACTATAGCTCTCATAGAAGCCACAAACTAACCCTCTCATGAAATCTAGTGGGAATTCCTAGCTACTGCAAGCAGAAGGGAAACTGCATGTACATTAAAAACATACAAAAGGAGAAATTCAGTTTAATAAACTATGTATGCATGAACTAAGAACATGAAGCTACATACAATTTCTTAAAATTCTTTTTATCTAAACAGACTAACTAAGATAAATTGATTAATCCTAATAATTATTTGTTGCTATGAGTAAATACATAACTGTAATGTCATTAAAGCAGACAGGAAAAATATGCATTTAAAACTGTCACTGTTAGAAACATATTTGTAATTCTTATTTAAATATAAATGTAATTCAGTTTAAATAAATCACTATTTACAGTAAAACATAAGCTTATAAGACTTTTTAGATAAAAAATGAATTAAAATACAGTTCAAACAATCATTCTTGAATCTGATTGGCTGTTAGTGTTCAATGAAGAGAAACAGATTCAGAGGTCACACCTACTACCTGGAAGACAGCACAGATTGTTTCTCATGAGTTTGTCAGCTATCTGAAGCCTTTAGAAGCTTGAGCTTGTCACAAAAGTTGTCCGAATTCCATCATAAAAGTAAGTAGGCAGGAATTTTCTAGCGAAGTGAAGCCTTTAAGCATAACTTGTAAAATCATGAATATTTAAAATAAAGGCTCCAAATTACCAACCATACATAGCTATAAGATATATTAGCTAAATGGAGCACATTGCAGAAGTTCAGCTAAATCGTAAATGCATATATAATAATAAAATGTCACCACTTTCTTTTTAATTACTTAACAGTAGCACAGTAAGTATTTCTCTCTCCTGCAGTGATTAAACACTAGGACTAAAACAAAAAGGGAAGGTACATACATGAAGAAATAACTACAGGATATAAAAGAAATATATATAAATTTATGAAATGAGTAAGAAAGTTATGTTACACCATTTCACTAGTGCTATGCCATGTATATAAAGAGATAAAAGTATAAAGCAGTAGTTTGCAGTTGGATACGATTTTGATTTACTAGAATTTTGAGTACTATATATTATTTATAAAGTTAGCATTGCTGTGGGAAAGATAATTGGAGAGAAAAATAGTTAATTATGTTCTGTGTATGATTCCACATTATTTAGAAGGGAAAAAACAAAAACTTGAATGAAATGCGAAGTTATGTATAATCATTTGTCTCTGGGTTTCTTTTTTTGTTTAATAGTCCACTCATTTTTGAAGCTTGTTTTATTAAGTTCATTGAAGAATCCATGGGTTCAGGTTGACTTAAAAGGTTCTTTTTTTGGACAAATGTGGATGCTTGTTCAAGACAGTCAAAAGTTTTCTTTCCTTCTGGCAGGAATAGTCTTATTCTTGCTGGGAATATAAGTTGTGCTTTGATTCCTTCCTTTTTTAATAATTTTATTGGAGGGACACATGCTCTCATTTGGACATTACAAAGGGTGAAAAGTTGTTGTCAAACCTGATAGTTTAGTCACCAATTTTTAATGGAACAAGAAACCAAGCAGTTCTTAAAACAAGATCCTTGTCTTGAGTGGAGATAAATCTTACAATAATAGATCTTGGATGGCTATTTTTACTGGATACATGCCCTTTCTATCCCGAAAGATAGTGCTTAAGATAGGTTTATGAGCAGCTCCAAATTTTC